>NW_019208935.1:0-143379 GCF_001890105.1 Penicilliopsis zonata CBS 506.65
TTAATATATACTAATTATATTTATCTTAATATAAGATTATATTCTTATATATTAATAATATTATAAAGGATATTATATTACTCTACTTATCTTTAAATATCTTAAATAAAGATAGTTAAGAAGAATAAGCTAAAATAAAAGATAATTTAATTATTAATAAACTTAATAAGTCCTAAATATTTATATATAAGACTTAAGTTATTAATAAATAAAAAGTAATAAAAAATAAAGTCTTCTTAAGTATTATTATTTAATAGTACTTTTATTTTAATATATTTAATTTTAAGAGTAACTTAAATATTAGCTATAATAAAGAATAGTTAATTAAGGTTATCTTCTTATATATAAGTTAATATTAATATATTAAGAAGTTCTTATTCTATTATAGTAATATTAAGATTATTAATTATTCTCTTAATATTATTCTTTTTTTAATTTATCTTCTTCTCTTTTTTAAGGTAGTTTAGAGAAATATATTTAATTTTATTATAAATAAAATAGTAGCCTTTTTTTATTTACTACTTATATTTTTTTAATAAGAGTTATTAAGAAGAATATTATCTTTTTATATTTTTTATAATATTCTTATCTCTCTTTTTTTTTTAGGACTTCTTATACTAGTTACTAGTACCTTTATTAAATATTAATATTATAATTATTAATAAATTATAATTAGTAGCTTTATAAATAAATAGTTTTATTCTTTATAAACTATTTTATTTTAAATCTTTTAATATATACTTCTTAAATTTAATAATTAAGAGAAAGCTTATAATAAAGTTAATATTATAAGAAATAACTAGATTTTTAATAATCTCTTTATATAGCTCTAGTTTAATTATATATATAAAAAATTAGTTTTAGATAAGATCCTTAATAATTACTTAATTTATAATAAATATTTATATAATATTCTTCTAGTTACTAAAGAAATTTATAATATTTTAATTCTACTTTTATTATAAGTTTTAGAGTTTCTTAAAAATAATTAACCCTTTATTATAATCTTTTTTATATTATTAATATAAAAAGTTAAATAATCTAATTAAGGTCTATAATTTTAAGTTATAATATTTTAATTATTTTATCTTTATATTATCTTAAAGTTAATTTTCTATATATTATATCTTACTCTCTTTTTCCTAAAAAGAGGATAATTTAGCTTCTATATAGATTAAAAGATTATATTTCTAAAGATAAAGTTTTTTTATTAATTTACTTATATAAAATTTAAGCTCTAAATATTTAATAGCCTTTATTAATAATTATTATTTAATAATATATAATATTTATTATAATATTTTATTATTTATAAGAGCTAGCTAAAGTATAATATCTTAATATTTCTAATTAATTATAAGTCTAGAGGGAGTTAATAAGTTATTAAATAAATCTTTAAGGAGTTCTTAGGCTAGTTATTCTTTTTCTTAATTTATTAAGATATTAAAAAGTACTTTAGGCCTTTTTATAATATAGATTAATTTATTTATATTAATATTTAATTAATTAATTATAAATATTTTAATATTAGAGGTTACTTAAGAATAGTTAAGTATCCTTATTAATTAATTTAATATTCTTAAGGTAATAGCTTATTATTAATATATTATTTATTTTAAGTTATTTTAGAGTATAGGTCCCTTATAGCCCTAAAATTCTTATATTAAATTAAAGTTACTTTAATTTAATATATAGAGGAAGTACTTTAAATTATAAATAGTAACTTTATATTACTTAAAGAAATTAATAAGAGATATATTAATATAATTAAATAATAATAAGGTCTAGAGATATAAGAAGTCTATAATAAATTTAATAAAAAAATAAGATAAAGTATTTAAGATCCTAGTATTTATTTAGAGAGATTATATATATCTTAATTTTAAGTAGAGTACTTAATAGGTGCCTAACTAATGCTTAATATTAATTAATAGTTATAAGGTATGCTTAGTCAGGTGGGTTGTAGGTCGGCGTTGGTGCCGGCCTTATAGTGAGTGACTTTCACACTGCTTAGGGGTGAGTAGGTGAGATGTTGATATGAGTAGGTAATAGTAAGGTCTAGGGATATAAGAAGTCTATAGTAGGTTTAATAAAAGGATACAATAAAGTACTTAAGGTTCTATTATCTATCTAGGGAGTGATATATATCCTAACTTTAAGTAGGGTACTTAATAGGTGCCTAACTAATGCCTAATATTAACTATTAGTCATAAGGTATGCTTAGTCAGATAGGTTGTAGGGCGGCGTCAGTGCCGGCCTTACAATAGGTTAGCTCACCATTATTATCTAAAATAACCAGGTAACAATGTTGAATGAGTCTTTCCATCCACCCCCTTTATTATAGACACACCTAGAGGTGAATAATAAGATCATTGTCCAGACAAACAGGCGGTGGAGTGGTATAGTGAGAATTTTGGTCGGATCCATGAGGCCAATTTTGGTCCCATTGATCGACGCGTTTCGAAACGTCTCGGCTCAGGAAAGGAGAGGCCAGTAGATATGAAAGGTAATCCTACTTAATCTTCTCTCTGCAACACATACAATCCACTCAAACTTATGATGTCAATTCTAATTAGTAGTTATCTCAATTAGAATAATGATTATAATAAGTCTAGCCCCCTCTTTCATACTCTAGAGTGAAGCAGGTAATAGATGGTGGTGGCAGGGCAATTTATTGAGGGCCATTTACTACTCCCTGGTAAGCGGCATATAGGATACTGGTCTTGGGTGGTGAACACCAACTATCACCTGCACTCTCATCCTATAAGAAACAAATGGCGGGATTTCTCCGCACCTGAGAGGACTTAGATCTGGGCCAGATTGATAACTCCAGGAAAAATGAGAAGGGCTGACCTGTAGGCGCGCTCAAGGAACCAATAAACCTCAATAGGGGTGGGGTAAACCCTAACCCTAGAGTCTATATTTATCTAGACTCTATTATTATATATTATATAATAGCGTAAAGGGGTATCTGGCACTCTTTTTATAGTATAATATATTAGGATAGTCTACACACAATAAACCTTGGGGAACTAAAGAGTTTTCAGCTGAATGATGCAGGGATTATCTTATATGGAGCCAATAATATGGTTATATTAAACTGCCTAACTAGATATCTTTTCTGGACAAATATGGACTGTACCATGGCAACATGATAATGTATTACTGTCTTATATGTGAAGACCACTATTAAATTCTTCCTAAGTTAAATCCAAAGGTATGGGCGACATAAGCCACGACAGGCCTACGGCATTGTCAACAATATCCGCCCTCTTGAAATTATCTTCCCGACGGGTGTTCTGGTCACAACTGGTTGAGTGTCATCTCAGGGGGGAGAAACTCCTGATGCCCATTTAATACTGTGTCTCTCAACTTCTACCAAATTAACGGTCTAGGCCCAAGATCCTTCGGAAATAGGATGGGAACATGATGTCAGTAATCCACTTGGAATAGGATTCGCCAGTCGTTTTCTCCCCGTCTTTCGGGGAATAAACACTGACAACCTCCCCGGCCACTCGGAACGCTGCTTGCTCCAGGCAGAAAACAGGGACAGTCCGAACTCGGACTTTAGATATAAATATCCCCCACTACACACCAGAGAGACTGAGAGGAGATATGTTTTCCTGTAACTATCACATCTAATAGACTGTACCCGCCAGCACTGAAATTAAGGACTTCCCTGCACCGCGCTACGGGATCGCCCACCCGGTGGGCATGCTCGAGTCGAACAATTCATGTTCAAGTTCTCCCAGCGGGAAGTCCTTTTCGAATTCTTTGGCCATGTTCGCTAGCCAGTTCTCATCCAGGACGGGCATTACGTTCTCCAACGATGCCGACTCGTTGACCTCGGTTACGGTGGTTTCAAGTGCGCCGGTGGTGCTCCCCGTGCCTTTATCCCTCCAGGCTTTAAATTCATTGTGATATCGCCACAGTGTCTTGATACCATTCTCGACAGTTGCGTCTTGCAGCTTGTACTGCTCAAGAATGTCGAGCGTTTTGTTCCACGACAGCTTCCCCGGGCCGCGTTTGAAATCCACCAGCAGTTCTGGTATCAGGCTTGCCGCAAGCAGCACAATCATTGCCCCATAGGCCACTGGCTTTCGTATGAGTATTCAAGTCATTCCGAGCAAGACAGGGAAATGAAACACTTACTTCGGACTGTGTGCCATGTGGGCAATTGCCGGGTCAGATGCAAATCGTCCAGAACGATGTGGGCAGTCGAGACTCCGAGAAGGCTGAGATCCCTCATGGTACTTCCCCGAAGGAGTGAAGCGACTGAACTGCTGTCTTCATTGCGGCCGGTCGACACTCCCATCTCACGCATGTGGAGTTTGACGGAGGTGAGGAGACATGGCCGCAGGACGAGCAATCGAATATACACTGCTCTTGGCAATTGTGAGTGGCTTTGGACCCCCCCTATAGTCTGGTTTCCAAGCTCACCTTTGTCTCAGGATTTCTCCTTGCGTATGGAAGCACTCGTCCAGTTCCCGATTCCCCGAGCTGAAGTTCTGCTGTTTGAGATGTGGCGGAAGATTCTCAACGAAATCATCCAGTCTGGAGCACATTTCCGGGACGTCTCGCAGATAGTGATAGCACGTCAGATGCGGGTTTCCGTCTGACTTTTCATCGACGTAGCTGTACACCTTTTCCAGTATTTCGGTGCAGATGGATACAGTGAGCTTTGCGTACTGGTTGAAGAAGGACACGCGAGATGGGATGTTTTCGGGCTGCCGGCCTTCGCCGGATTCCAAGAGATATTCGTCATCGATTTCGGCGGGGAATGGAACTGGATTTGGGACCAACGGCGTGACAGGCCAGCCAGACGAGGTTGCTGCGAATCTGAAGATTCCTCATGGTCAGTGACCCCAATCATCGTGAATATCGACAGGGGAGGGGGGAAGCATTACCGTTCCAATATCAGGGCGCCATACCATAATTTGCGTCTCGTCTCTCTTTGGATCTGGTTCTCCTCCCGCCTATCCAGATGCAGGGCTAGGCCTTGGGCTGCTCGGATCGCAACACCGCAAGTGGTCCAGCAGCGGACCGAGTGAGGTGCATATTGCAGGTATAAGGTGCGAAGAAGCAGAAGCTGCACGGTCACTAGACTATACACATCCAGCGTCTCCACGGAGGCGAGGCGCAACGACCTCTTATAGAACGTGGCGGCATCCTGCTTGCGTTGCTCTGGAGGGATGCCATCGTAACGTTGACAGCCTAACGCGAACATCATGTTGAGAACGGCGTGGAAGTATATGCGTTTCCGTCGCAGTTTCGGATCAAAGGCCGACGGCTGCCACAGATCCATGTAGGTCTGGGAGACAGAGGGCTGGTGCAGAATGGGCAGTAGAGGATGGACATGGCGCCAGTACGCCCGCACAAGGACATCCGAAAGAGGCCTTGGTGGAAGGGTGACGGACTCATAATCATAGCTGAACCCACTCTCATCAACCACCGGAAATCCCACTGAATCGTTGATGAACTGTTCCTCGGCTCCAAAGAGGGCGTTTGATTGCTGTCGAATGTCATCTTCAGAGGCAACCGACGCTGCAGCAGCTACACGCCGGATGAAGGCATGATTCGAAGACGGGCCGAAGATGGCACCCTCATCGTCGAACGATGGTGCATGAGTAGTCGATGAGTTCCCGTTGGAGACTGCAACCGAGGAGCTGCGGTTCAAATGAACAAGGTCCGGATCTACGAGGGATTCTGCAAGGTGTGAGAAGAGCGCAGCGCATCGCAGCGCATCGCATCCAGGGCAGCATGCATCTCCGAGCTTACCGGTATATGGCGGCGTCGGGTTCCCGAGGGACTTGGTCCGAGATGGCGATGGGCTGCGACGCATGTGAGCTGTATAGACGAACCGGGTCACAGACTCGGGCTGGCTGGCGGCCGGAACTCGAGGGCGGGCGTCTGCCTGATAGACACACTGATCAGGCCGGCCTCTAACGACGCAGGTGCCACACGCAGGCCGGCCCCCATCACAGCCAGTTTTCCGGATGCCTGGCGCCTTCAGATTAGATTGATCATCACGCCAAGGGTTCTTGGAGTCGTGGACCCACGGCAGGAGATACATGCCAGTCTCGTCTTGCGACGGCGCCTTGGGGGCACAGCCGCTGGCGAAGACGATGGAAAGGGCATCACAACCGGTGTAATATTCATGTTCGCCGGCCAGATCTGGATGTCCTTTTCAAGTTCTTAAATGAGGGCGGGCGCGGGGTCGCGGGGTGGCAGATTCCATGGTATTATTAAGATGATTACAGGTAACTAACTAGGATACTAGTGATGACTAATTGGAACAAGGCAATATATCACATTAATCTAATAGGGCAGTGATCTCTAGTAATACCAAAAGAATTCCTGTCACTAAGCTTAGATGGGGTTAATGTCTTAGGCGCAGGTTGCAGTTGCATGAGGTTTTATCTATAACCAGTGTGTGCTCTAGAGCGCTAGCTATCCTATATCAAGAGAGATCCTATTATATGTCATGACGGCTACAGATGCTAGTTTACCAGGCAGTTCAGAACACATATTTAGATATAGAGTAGCATATTCCTATATTTTCTCACCATATATTATAAATCAAAGTCTGTATCAAGAATAGGTATTATTTCTGGATTAATATTACTCCTAAACTAAAAGAAGTTGGAGGCCTTAATAATCTTACTAGCTATAATAAGACTAACTAGGTAAGCATATGGCATATGGGCAGGGGTGAATAGAATAATAATAGAATATATTAATATAAATCTACGAGCCCGATACCTCGCTACGCGAGGATTCACCTAGGATTCACCTAGGAATCGCCTAGGAATCAGTATATATACCTTATTATTTAATGATTAGTTAGATACTTACTGAGTGAATTAAAAGAAGAACCGGGCGGATCAAATAGAAAAAAGAATTATAGAGGGCTCAGACTGAATATAGACCAATGCCAAAGAGGAATAGTTAATTGCAACATATTACAAGCAGGGTGCGCCAGAAAACTGATATTTCTGTATCACAGAGAGTACAGAGTAATAGATGAAGAGTAGTACAGCTCCAGCATAATGCCAAAGTCCACAAAGCCATATACTACTAAACCCTAAACCCTAACCCTGTAGTACTACTTAAAATATAAATCCGGGGATCGGGGAGATAACTTGGTGGGCCGGAGATAAAAGTCGATTCCCAATTGGCCACTGGATTGTCTCCCCGATGAAGTGATCCTCGCCGGAACACGGAATTGAGCATCGGGGGATCAACCTTGGCTAGACGGCCGGAATAGTTGGCGATGATGACATTCAGGTAGTATAATAAGATGCTATAGGCAGGATGTAAGAATATATAAAAACACCTGAAGCCCTCTAGCATTGGATGTGTTTCTCATCCACATAGAACACTAAGAACAACAGAACAGACATATCAATCAAAATGCTCGGCAAGATCGCTCTCGAGGAACACTTTGAGATGGCCGGCAACAAGGCCAAGTCGGCGCGCGAGGCGGACTTGTACATCCACCCCAACTTCCAGGAGCGCTACATCAACCGCATTGGTGATATCACGGGTGAGCGTCTCAAGCTCTCCGACAAGTACGGCATTGGCTACACCATCTGCTCCCTGACCGTCCCTGGTATCCAGGGCATCTCCGACAAGGCCAAGGCTGAGGCCCGCGCCACCGAGGTGAACAACTGGATCTACTCTCAGATCAAGGATCACCCCGACCGCCTGGGCGCCTTTGCCTGTCTCTCCATGGTATGTAATGAATAATAGGTGTCCATGAATATGCTAACACCTGCTACAGCACGACCCCGTTCAGGCTGGCCAGGAACTCACCCGCTGCATCAAGGAACTTGGGTTTCACGGGGCGTTGGTGTGCGACGTCCAGCACGCTGGACCGGACGGCGAGACCTATCTCTTCTACGACCAGCCCGAATACGATGTGTTCTGGAAGGTCCTCTGTGAGCTTGATGTGCCTTTATACCTGCACCCTGCCGCCCCCAGCGGTGTCATCCACGAGAAGCTGTATGCTGGGCGCCGATACCTGGTTGGGCCTCCTCTGTCCTTTGCCAACGGCGTCAACCTGCACCTCCTGGGTCTCATCAGCAACGGTGTTTTCGACCGTTTCCCCAAAGCCAAGCTCATCGTCGGTCACCTGGGAGAGCATATCCCCTTCGACTTCTGGCGCATTGACCACTGGTTCCGCGACATTGAATACCCTCTGGCCGCCCGTCGCGGTGATGTCATGTGCAAGGAGAGCATCTACCACTACTTCAAGACCAACATCTGGGTCACCACCAGCGGCCACTTCAGCACGGAGAGCTTGAAGTTTGTCGTCGACGCGCTTGGCCCGGAGCGCGTGCTCTTCAGTGTCGACTACCCCTACGAGCAGATCGAGGATGCTTCGGCTTGGTGGGATGGACAGTCTCAGGAGGTCGTTGATGCTTGCGGCGGCAAGGAGGCCTACTTGAAGATCGGCAGGGAAAACTCCAAGGCCCTCTTTGGTCTCAAGGAATACCACGACTCCGAGGCTCCTCTGGACTTTTAAACTGTTTTCATCATACTGGACCCTTATTTTCTTTCTTTGGAATGGTTCTCATATGATCAGATTTAGATCATGTCAATAATAGAAGTGATTCCATTAGATATATGAATCTAATAAATAGATAATTTAGTGATTTATATAGGTGCGGCTGTTGTAATATGAGCTGCCAATGATTATCTATAGTGGAGAAGTGAATATGTGTAGTATATGTGAGCCCAATACCCTCACGTAGCAAGGGAGCTCGAAGAGGGGGCTATAATCATTATTATTTTTATTTTCATTAAGATATTATAGAGTAGAGCTCTATCACTTAAACCTGCTCTAGACCTATAGCCCTCTATAATAATACTTATCTAGATACTTAGGTCTGTTGGCAGCCACTCTGGACCTACAGCCCTACATTCGCAATTGTTCACACTAATCTAGGATGGGTGCATCTTAGCAACTTTTAAACCTGTCTATACCCCCTGTAAGATTTGTTCACGTGACCAGAGCTAAATGATATTACCCCTCCTTCCTGCCTCCCAGAGAGAGAAAACGATAAACACATGAAGACTTCAGATCCGCCAGTGACGTTGGCTCCATGAACATCAATAGATTTGCTGCCTTATTTTATGATGTCGGATCCAAAGATTTACACTATCGCTTGGATTTGCGCCGTCTCCACTGATTATGTTGCCGCTCGAGCTTTCCTAGATGAAGAGCATGAAGGCCCTGCAGACAACAAGGTCGACTACACTTTAGGCAAAGTAGGGAAACATAATGTCGTGATATTTGCCCTACCCTTGGAGATTATGGAAAAATACAGGACGTCAGCGGCACAGTTCGCAGTTGACATGCTGCTTAACTTTCCGAATATTCGAATTTGTCTGATGGTCAGCATCGGTGGTGGAGCGCCTAGCGCAGATAATGATATACGCCTTGGCGATATTGTGGTCGGCATTCCTTCGAACGGTCAAAGTGGCGTTATTCAGTACGACTATGGCAAAACTATCCAAGGCCAAAGCTTCCAGCCCACGGGCTTCACTCATCAGCCACCTACAATTCTCCGTGCTGCGGTTCATGGACTTCAGGCCCGGTATGAACTTCATGGCAATCAACTTGATGAGGCAGTCAACGAGGTTCTTAAGAAAAGGCCAAGGCTGCGAGAAAAATATAAGCGACCGGAGAGTGACCGGCTATACCAAAGTCAAGTCGTCCATCTGGAGGGGGATGCATCAAATTGCGCTATAGACTGCGGGAACGATTCGAAAAGCTTAGTCTTACGCACTCCACGATCTCAGGACGATGAAAATCCGACAATACACTATGGGTTGATCGCATCGAGCAATGTGATACTAAAGGATGCTATAATCCGGGATGAAGTTGCAGCGGAAATGGGTGTTTTGTGCTTTCAAATGGGAGCAGCAGGGATGATGAATGGTATGCCATGCCTTACAATCTGCGGCATATACAACTACTCGGATTCCCATAAGAATAGGGAATGGCAAGGATACGCATCAATGGTCGCAGCAGCGTATGCCAAGGATCTTCTATGCCAGATATCCCCGCAATCGGTGGAGAGTCAAGAAAAGGATTCAGGACTTCTCAAGCCAGACATCAACCGCTTGACTAAACTTCTACAAGGTCAGAATCCCGCATTTCACTCTCCAGGCGTATGATCCCCTTTACATGATCCAGTATGAATAATTCCACCTTTCCAGATCTCGACGAATCAAAGACTGAAAGTATCCGAAGCATGGACGATGGACCCTCCAGAGAGCCTGAATTGGGCGATCCTTCAGCAGCCAATCATTCTCAGCAGAATCCCGAAGTAGCTGATCCGAAAGTAGAAGAGCCAGCCGAAGATTATCCGCCGTCAGCGGCAGCAAAAACAGCTACAGAAACCTCTGCACGGTCTCAGGGTGTTTGGTCATCGAGAGATGCACGGGAAACGGTCAACGTTTCTACGATGGTCACTTCAGTGGAGCCGGGAGCTCTAAAAATGGATCAGGACCTGGCGGATAATGAATCAATCTATACCTCCGATGCTCCCCGATCACTAGCCTATGTGCGAGAACTAGCCAGGAGCTTCTTCAAGGACTCAGAACTTCCAGACGTCCAATCGTTAGAGAGGATACACAAAAGCCTTCCTGACTTGCTTCGGGGGTTCGCCCAAAGAATTGGCGGAGAAAGTCATGTCTCAACCCATTTTGAAGTTATGAAATTTGTAATTAAAAGACGAGTGTCAGTTCCACCCCGGCCTTGAGTTCCCGGTTCTTCAATCTTCGCGGAAGGTAGGTGCATTACATTCGGAGTTAACTCGTTCAACAGGGACATTGCTTCGTCCTTCGGCAAGACATATCTGGACGACAAGGACACCCTACAACGACGAAAGTCGAACGACATGCCTCTAGACGAGCTTTTCAGCAGGTGGCCGGTGGATCAAGAAATGGGCGACCCCAACATCGCAACACCGCGGCCAGATGATGTATTATCCACAGAGGACGACAGCAAATCAGACGCTGAGGGCGATGACGATGTGGACGATCTTCAATTAGAGATGTATCGAAATGTTGTGGCCAACTCCACTGCTTTTCAATGGCTTCTCTATCGATTGAACCGAGAAATAAGCCTCACAACATCGGAGGCCAGTTCGATGAAAGCGATTTCGACACAAATCCGCCAGATGCTCTATACACCGCGTGAGAATCGACTCGTCAGCAGCCGAAAGGGGCCACCCAAATCTTCAGTGATATTCCAGACGGACTGGGCTCCACTGTTCTTCATTCGCAACCAGGAATATAAAACCAGGCCTGCGGTGTTCAGGTGAGCTACATAGATATCATGTTTTTGATCGGCAACTAAGCTTTATCCAGTGACTTTGTTTGACAAGTCCAAGGCCACAGCTTGGGTGGAAACTTCAGGATGTCTTTCTTTGGAGGCAGCAGGCGTAGTAGAAACCCTTGTTGAGGTTGGAGAAGTGTTCGCATTTATAGTGGCAGCACTTCGTTCTGCGCGAGGCGACTCAGTCGCCTACGTTACCCCTACCATCGACAGCGGCCTCAGAAACAGCGACCAAACTTGCAAATTTTTCATTCATCTGCAACACTCGGATGGCTATTTGCGATCCATTGGTCAATGCTGGCAAGACCTATTCAGAAACCCTGTCGTCGTTCTTGGTTTTCCCGTACGACGTCGTCAGCCGGATCAAGGACCCGGTCTCGAGGTTTCGCTCGCCACACTGGCTGCGCTGGTTGGGACCAAACATATTGCTGTATTCTGTGGGAAGATCTTTCTCCATGGTTTCTGCACCATCTTAGTCCCAACGAAGTATGCTGGAGACACAGTACACTGGCACGTACTATTTAACGAAGATGGAAGCCGAATCCCTTTCACGGACTTCCGTGTTCGCAGAATTGTCACGGACTTTGACCTCTCAAAGCACCTGACGCTCTCTGGTGTCGAAAATGCGCGCCATATTGTCGGCTGGTGTGAACATGTGCGAAATTATGCAGGTAAGTCTAAAACCTTCAACGGTAAATAGGGGGTGTTTCCATTAGGCCTAATGCTAACGGCCACGGATGAAGGCTCCAGGGAAGCTAGCTATGATATACACCAAACAGGTCTGCCTCAGCCTGACTCTCGGTTCGCTTTTGATCGTGTCTCCGTATCAGTAGGAAAAATAGTCAGCATGAGTGGCTCGGTGGCAATCGGCAAGAAGGAGAAGCCAGCACGAGCAGCAAAAACGACCGACTACCATAAACAAATCGAGTGGGCTGAGGAGCGATTCGTTGTGCTCTATGACTGCAAAGACCGTCGAGCCTGGCTCATCGACGGACTGAGTGCCTTGCTGCATCTCGTCCGCGCCCGTCTAGCTCACCGCAGAAAAGTTGGCCGGGAAGTTCTCTTCGCTGAAAGTGACATCAAAGAACCCGATATCCCATATACGGGAAAGGCCGCTGCGACTTATGTCCTCCGGAATCGAGCTAACATGGACCTTAAGATCTGTGAGAAGTGGAATAGACGTGTGGAAGAGACGAGTAAAACCGGAGGAGAGCCGCCAGAGACGACCCTGAAGACGCAGAGGACATGGGAACAACTCCCTGACCTGGTGGGAGATATTTACACGATCTTGGGCATGCTATGCGACATCCAGTCCGACACATTGACGATGGACGGCTTCGGAGCCAAAGTCCATATATCGCCTAGAAGACGCCTCGAAGGATGGGATTTCCGGCAGGTGGCAACTGGCGCTGACCCACTGCTGCCCAAGGCGGCTTCACTTCGTGACATCGGGTTAGGATGGGTTGACCTCATTAGGACTATCAATGCTATTACTCTCTTCGGCATCGGTTTTGGCGAAATTATTCAGCCGGTAGACACTGCTCAAGCCCTTGTCCCTGGCAGGCCTTGCGGCCGATGGGCCACGTTACCGAAAGGCGAAGATCTCTTAGCCACGACCACCCCTGTCATTCGGGACATAATGGAGAGCGTTTACAGAGGATCCGACAACCAACAGCGCTTCCGAGAGTTGTCCACTGGTATATACTGGCACAGCCCGGACAGAGTTTTTGAGGACTGCCACTGCGGAGATGCTCCAGATGGGATACAGTGTGACCGTGTACAGGTTCTCCTGCCGACGAAGTTCCCCAATATTTTTGCCCGTGGCTTCCACAGCCCCCCTGAGCCCCTCCCAACCCATGGGGCTGTGGTCTTCGGGCATAGCATAAGGTTTCCGCTAATATGGAAGTCGGAGGCTTTTTCGGCCCCCATTGAGGGGGACCTGCAACCGACCAAAATGACGTCTCATTCATCTCGCCAGAGCGACAGCGGCCTGGGGACGAGTGTTGCATCGTCGCCAGTTCACGGTGAGTCCACCAGTCAAGTATCAATTCTGGGGCCAGCCAGTAGTGGATCGACTCATGGAGGAGCAGCTTCAGTCACTGGATCGGAAGGCACCACCACTTCGGGCAAGGGCAAGAGTGCGCAGAATATTATTAAGCGTCTCTTCAAAAAGACTAGGCCCGGCAGGAAGTCAGTGGAAACTTCAAGGGATCCAGGTAGATCTTGACACCGGGTGCTATTGGTAGAAACCTCAAATTCAAACCCAGACTCGGTTGTCGACCTTGGGCTTGGTACTTGAGAATGCGAGGGTTCATGCGAGGGTAACAAAGTGACACTGTGTTAGATGAAATCCGTATATTATCAAGTCTATAAGGTTCAGTCATACATATCTGTTCTTCTGCAATATCTATTTACTTCTATCTATCTATAGGGCAAATCTCATACTTTAGATACTTCCTAAACCTTCATATTTTTTCTTTATTTTAGGATATGATAATTCGTCTTTTAAGAGGATTTCAAAGTTATATTTCTTTTCATAATAGCCCTTATAATAGTGGAGTTATAAGAGGTTAAAGATAGTATAGAAACCTTGATTTAATTAGTATATAATTCTTATATTAAACTTAATTCAGGTTTCTATAACATTTTTAATATCTTAATATTTAGAAGCTAGTTCTCTACTAAGAATCTATTTATTATTATTATAGGTTTAATTATAAGAGACTATATATCTTAACTCTAATATTTAGGGCCATATAATTATAGTAGTGATAAAATCTAATAAAATTCATTAATCCTTAGATTAAGAGAAGAATTTCTATTTAATACTTTATTGTAATCTTTTAATTATAATAAAGTATATATTAGACATGTTAACCTGGCCCAATGGGCTGCGTTCTGGCCTGAGGCAACCCTCCCTATTAGGTAATAAGTATAAAATCTCCCCTCCTATACCTACCGATAGGTTACCCATGGGTATTGGCGGGTATCTAATGGGTACCTAATATTCAGACCCACCTTCCTAAAGGGGCTAGATTGGGTTAGGTTAACCTATAGTATAAACCTACCCTACCTGTCAAATATTATATATATAATCTTAATATAAGAATCTAACTTACGTTAAATTTTACTTCTTTAAGAAATATTCTTTATTACTTAAAGACTACAATAATTACTAATAGTTCTTTATTATAAATATTATAGTTTAGTTTTATTAAATTAAGTTATCTTAATTAAAAATAAAAGTCTTTCTTTTTTATTATTATTTAGCTATATTATTCTTACTCTAATTATAAAGTCTAATATATTTAATTTAATTATTATTACTTTCTTGAGATTATATTATACTATTATTATTGTCATTATAATTTAATTTTTATTTTTTTTAAGTATTTTCTTCTATTTCTTTTTTTATTTTTATTTAATAGTTTTTTTTATAAGTCTAAATAATAGTCTTATATTATTTATATATTTATATAAGTATTGTTAGTAATAGTTTACTAGTCTTATAAATTATTATAATTTTTTTATATTAGTTAGTATAGGCTAATCTTAGATTATCTATACTTTATCTTTATCTATTTTAATCCTGTTAATTATAATTTAGTGTCCAAAGAAATCTATTTCTTAAATATAGAATTTATATTTCTTTAGCTCTAATTATAACTTTATTTATCTAATTATATATAGGATTAAGTAGATAAGGATATCATCCAGATATATAATAATAAAGTTATAGATATAATATTATAGTAATGGCAGTGGGAATACATGGATTAGAATTATATTATCAACTTGCATATTACTGTTGTTTTCTATTAATAACCCTCTTTATTGCATGACCAGGGCCAAACCCTATTATATACTCCTATATACAGCCATATTATATCCTAAAAGCCATCTACTTTGTTCAAGGATTTAACAAGATCCAAGGATCCAGTGACATTTTCTGTCATGTTACTCAGGTATTATAACAAGGCATCCAAAGTAAATATTCTCTACACTCAATATCAAGTTTATCATATATATTATAACTAATACCCCGTACCGTTAAGCTTATATTGGCATGTGTCTTTAGAATCAGGCCAGTCTGCCTAGAAGAAGTCAATCATATACAATCTATAGAAAGCATTAAACCTCCATAACCTTCTCCTCGACTATGACACTGATCGAACCCTCTCCCTTCCCGGCAAAGTAGTCCTGCACGGGGGGCATCGTGGCCAAGGATTCAAGATCTGACGCAGCGGGCGAGAGTAGCGGAGAGCCTGAACTGCTGTTGTTGGCCGTGAGTGAGGGCACAGAGGTACTCAGCCGTGTTTCTGCGCCGTCGACGGTGCTCTCCTTCTCCTCCTCCTTGACCTTCCTGGCCCTTGCCTCCTGCTCGACCGCCTCCCGGACCAGATCCCTCACGGAGCCACCGTTCAAGATCTTGAGCGTCGGGATATCGGCCTGCAGCTCCTTGGTGAACCACGCGCGGAGGTCCACGGCCACCAGAGAATCGACGCCGCGGTCTACGAGGGGAACGAGCTCGTCGACCGTCTCCGCCGACGGAATGCGGAGCAGCCGTTTGAGATAGGCGACAAACGCTTCCTGAACGACCACCATCGCCTCGTCGGGGGAAGCCACGCGCTGCAGTCGCACCCGGATGGGCTCTGCAGACGCAGCGCCCTCGCCGCCTTCGCCAGGCGCAACAGCGCCGTCGTCGCGACGGACGAGATGGCTGAATTTGATATCGCGTCTCCGGCCCTCCGGCAAGAGCTCCTCGTCCGCTTGCGTGCGCATGTTGACGCCCATGACCACCTGGGCAGACGCCGCAGTGACTTCCATTGAAGTGTCGGGTCTTCCGGATAGAATCGCCTCGGCAAACAGGACATGCAGATCCTCCTCACTGATGTTGATGTACCCTAGGGATGCAAAGTAGTCGAAATCAAACGTGTCTGAATGCGCGGCATACCCAACCCCCAGCACCGCCGGAATACTCATTGCGGACCCGGGCAGCCGGTGGTTCCTTTGGCGCTGGTGCATCAGGGCAATCATGTACTCGTTGGCCGCGGAGTAGTTGCTCTGCCCCGTCCAACCGATGACCGCCGCGATACTGGCGGCCACGACGAAGAAGTCCATGTCCGGCGAGCGGAAGAGCTCGTCCAGGAGCTTGGTGCCGCGGACCTTCGGGGCGAGCACCTTGGTGAGCTGCTCGTGGGACATGCGGGCGAACAGCTCGTCCTGGAGAACCATGGCGCCATTGACGACCCCGGCGATGGGCGGCAGGGTGGCAGCCAGCGCGGCGTGCACGGAGAGCAGGGATTGCTGGCGTGTGATGTCGAGGGAGACGACGCGAACAACGGCGCCGTGTTGACTGGCCATGTCGGCGATAAAGGCATCCGACACCTTCGGGTTGCGGCTGGTCAGCACGACATACCGCGCCCCGTGGGTGATCAGCCAGCGTGCGAGGGACTGGCCCAGTTCGCCAGCCATGCCGACGAAGAGGTATGTCCGATCTGGACGGAACAGTCGGCCGGAGGTGATGGGTTGGATGCTTGCCGTCACCGTTGGGATAGTCCAGTCGATCACGCTGAGGGGGGAGGTGAGGATGTGGTGGTGCTGAACCTCGTTCAAGGCGATGAGCGGGGGAGACGGAGCTGTCGCAATGGAAACCGAAGCAGTATAGGCCATCTGGAACTGCTGGGCAACGCTGGCGGAACAGTCGGGGTCGCCGTTATTAACAGTATGGCTGAGAAGGGCCTCCTCGCTCAGGATGACGCAGGAGGGAGGCAGAGAGTTGAGGATTGTCTGACGGACTGATGCGTCTCCCCGCGAGAAGAGCACCGCAATGCCAGGGGTTCGAGCAAGCAGGGGTTTGATAGTTGACTGTGTGACGTCGGTATTGATCCAGACAATCGCCACCTTCTTCGCCTCGGCTTGAGCCGTCAGCGCTGTCTGAACCGCAGGCTCGGCCGCGTATATCAGGACGGTAGACCCCTGACAGGCGACAGATAGCATCCGCTGGGCCATGAGCTGCGCCGCAAAGGACACCAGGAGGGCAGGCAATGCTTCGTCACCCTCACGGATGGATACAGAACGAGACAGTGGTACAGAAACGACCGAGTCGCTCGATCCAGCCAGCGCCAGCATCGTCCGTTGAGTCTCGATATCCTTGCCAATGACCGGCCGGAAGAAGTCCCCAGTAAGAGCAGCCACGCTCTGCAGCAACGAGTGAGTGATTCGCATGGAACACACGGCCTCATCGAATTGCGGCATCCATCGCAGGGGAGAGGGAACCTGCAGCGCCCCGTTGCCGTCTTCCCTGGCCACCAGCTCCAAGACCTGAGTGGATGGGGAGACGGTGGTTGTGACCGAGCGGCGCAGAGCATTATAGCGCTTGTTCTTGGTCTGGTCAACGCGTAACCGTGAGATGGACAGCTTGCCGGTGCTGCTGGCAAAGACCTCGGGTTCGATGGTCCAGAGCAGCGAGTGTCTAGGGTTAGGGTTAGGGTTTAGGGGTTTAGGGTTTAGGGTTTTCCAGCTGCGCAGCGCCAACTGGCGCAACAGGGCTTCGGCGAGCATGGTGGCAGTGCCCGACTGGATGCCCGTCTCGAGGTCGAACAGCTGGCTGCTCAGGTCGGGCTGTTCGTTCTGGATGGTGCGGAAGATGCCCAGCATCATGTAGCTCGCCGGCGTGTCGTCGCGGGCCCCAGAGGTGACCCAGAGGAGGGTGCCTGCGGTGCTGGTGCAGGTCTGCAGGGCTGAGAGCTTCTCTTTGCTCACCTCGTCGAGGTATGGGTGATCCAGATCGGTGAGCACGAGAACAGTCAGTGGTCTCGAGGAGGAAGCCTCCTCCGTGGCCATGTCGTGGAGCGTGGAAAAAAACCGGATGCGGCGGAATCGCGGACCCAAGACTGATGCTATACCACGGCCCAGCTTGTGCACCGGCCAGGTGGTGCCGCCGACGATGGCGAGGGCGTTGGTATCGATGCCTTCAGGATGCGTGGCCACGCCGAGGGGATTGCGCAGCAGTGCCACCCGGTCGTCGACGGCCTGGGCAACAAACACCGCCATGGGCAGGGAGGCACTGATATCAGGCGTGACGGTATCGATGCCTCCGAACCCAGCCGCCTGCAGGGCTCCATCCCATTGACTCAATGTGAATAGAGGCCCCCAGGGCCGCCCGGTGTCCGCGCCAATCCACCAGCCTGGCAACGTGCCTACCGTCATGCCGCTGAACAGCAGGTCCGTGGAAGTCAGCTCGGCGGCGACCAGGAACCCTCCAGGACGGAGCAGACGGCGCACATTGCCCAGGGTGGCCTGGATGTCCGCCGAAACGTGCAGGACGTTGACGGCGACGACGACGTCGTATGTTCCCTCGTCGAAGCCCTGTGTCGAGGGATCCTGTTCCATGTCGAAGATCTGGAAGCGCATGCGAGCCCCCTGCGCGGCGAAACGGTCCTCTGCCGCGACGAAGAAGCCACTGGAGATGTCGGTAAAGGTATACGACTCGTAGCTGTCCTGAACGGCGTCCAGCACCGCCGAGGTGGTGGCCCCCGTGCCGGCCCCGACTTCCAGGATATGAAGCCCAGGATAGCGGTGCGAGATCTGGGCCACCACCCGCGACAGCCAGCGGCCTGTTGGCCCCGAACAGATGGCGTCTTCGGCATAGAAGGCTCGCAGCAGCCCATCCTCGTTCATATACTCGAGCATGGAGGTGCCTGCCCGCAAGACGGGGACCAAATGCTCGCCGACGACTTGCACAAAGCGAAAGTCCTTGCGGTGCGCATACCGCGTAAGAAGCTCGGCAATCTGCTCGCCAGTGTCCCCGTTGCGCGCCGGCGAGACCTTGGGATGCGCGCCCCGAGTGACCATGTCGACCATGCGATCGCACCATCCCAGATACCGCCGGTAATGGGGCAGGAGGCTGCTGCGTTCGCCGGGAGCAATGGCGAGGGCAGCCTGGCGCACATACCAGTAGGAGATGCGATCCACGTCCTCGTACATCTGGACCTCGCCGTCGGAGAGCGTCTCCCCGCCGGCAGCAACAAGACAATCCGGGGTGTCGACGCCATACTGGAACCGAGAGAACATGGGCACGTCGTCGCGGGCAGTGGCAGGCGAGAAGGGCACCAGAGTGGCGCCTTCAATGTGCACCACGGTTGTCGTTGCACACACATCCGAAAGCGTCAGCTCTCCCACAATCTCCGCGGGCTTTTTGCTGATGGACGCTTCGAATCGTAGCTGCCCCGGCCGTCTCCCTGGCCCCGTGTAGTACGGGTTGATGGTGATGGCCGCAAAAGACACAGGAACATGCAGCGACCACAGCTGGGTGTCGCCTGGAAAGGACCATGCGGCGAAGATGCTCTGCAGCGCGGAATCCAGAGTCCCCGGGTGAACAACGAGGTCATCTTCCCAGCCGGCGCCGGCCTGGTCGGTCAGGATGCCGGTGCTGTATCCTGGGAATCGACGGATCTGGCTCAGCCCGCGGAAATGGCCGCTGTAGCCGTACCCGACGCGGGCCAGCCGGTCGTAGAAGCGATCCTCGTCGATCGAGACCAGCTGGTAGCCGTCCTGGGCTGCTGTCGAGGCCAGGGCGTCGGCGACTGGAACTCCCACCTGTCCGAGTACATCGCCATGAGCATTCAGCACCAGGTGGTTCGCAGCCGTCAGCGAGTAACACGCCCAGTGGCTGGCGATCTGGCTGGACGACCGCTGGATGCCCGACAGGCTGAAGACGATCTCGACGCTGGAGTCGTCGTCGTCGAGCGTGATGGCACGCGGGATCTTCACCTCGCGCACGCTGATCTCTCGCAGCGTCTCGTTCTCTTCCTGGGCCAGTCGCACAATCGCCTCAATCGCCATGCTCACGTATCCCATGGCGGGAAACACCGTCTGTCCTTGCAGCTGATGGCCGGTGATCCAGGGCAGGTCCCGCGCCTGCAAGAAGTTGCGCCATTGCACCTCGCCGGGGGTCAAGGCATCGGTGACCGGCGTGCCCAGCAGCGCATTGGGTTTATGGGCCTGTTGGCGATGCTTGAAGTGGTTGGCCACTCGGCTGTTTGTCCAATGCGCCTGGGAATGGTCAAACGGATACGACGGGAGATTGTCGACAACCACCGGCTGCTGGTCTCGGCGGGAGAGAAGCCTCTCGACCGCACCGAGCTGGACCGTCGTCGACCCCAGATGCGTCCAGATGGTGCCCAGGGCCGCGCTGAGTTGACGGGCGTCATCCTGGCCTCTCGCCAACAGACCGCAATAGGGCCCGGTGGCAATCGTCGCGGTGGCAGGCCCCTTGAGTGCCGGGTGCGGACCAACCTCGATAGACAGATCCAAGGCTCCTCCTCCTGTGCCTTTGAGGGCGGCTTCCAGCGCCCCCGCGAACAGAACAGGCTGGCACATGTTTTCCACCCAGTATTGGTTCGTCAGGGAGGTGGCCTGCATGTGCTGTCCCTCGAAGACGCTGGAATACCAGACGGTGGACGAGCTTGCCGGCGTCAAGGGCTGGATGCCGCTGCGGTTCAAAGACGCCAGATAATGCCCGGCAGCAGCAGCCATGTGGGCGCTGTGATACGCCGTGTCTACCTTGAGCTTGCGGGCAAACATGCCCTGTGTCTTGAGCAGGGCTTCGGCCTCGTCGACGGCGTCCAGATCGCCACTCAGCGTGATGCTGGAGGCAGAGTTGACCGCGGCGATCTGGAGACGCCCGTCGAACTGCAGACTCGCACACAGTGCTGCTGCTGTCTGCCGGTCTGCTCCCACCGCGATCATGCCTCCACGGGGGGAGTGAGGGCTAGGGCTGGCGGCGCGTTGGGCATGCACCCCGCGGTAATAGGCAATGCGGATGGCATCGCTGGCCGACAGCAGCCCGGCGGCGTAGGCAGCGCCGATCTCGCCAGAGGAATGGCCCACGACGGCCGCAAAGCTGATGCCGGATGCGCGCAGGATGTCCACCAGCAAGATCTGCACGGCGGTGCACAGCGGCTGGGAGATGGCGGCCTCGCCGATGCGAGACTGCTCGGCACCAGCCAGCAGCTGCTCCGTCAGAGTCCACGCAGGACGATCTCCTTCATCCGTCAGGCGCTGGAGACTCTCGTCCAGCTGTGCCATGCGTGCGGCGGCAAAGGCGGAGGTTTCGAGCAGTCGAGCCCCCATCCGAGGCCATTGGGCGCCTTGGCCAGTGAAGATGCCGAGGATCCTGGGAGTCGCCGGCGAGGTGAAGCGGGTACTCAGCAAAGTCTCTGCATCTGCAAGCAGCTCTTCCAAGGCGTGGATTGCCTCGTCGACCGTCCCTGCGGCCACAGCCTGGCGATAGGGTAGAACAGACCGTCGATCCTGTAAGGTGTATGCGATGTCCGCCAGAGACACGCCGCGATTGTGCTTCAGGAAGTCGACGTGTTGGGCCAGCATCGCCCTCAACGGCTTCTCTGCCGCTGCAGAAAACACCAGGGGAGTGTAGAGCAGTGCATCCCCGGCCACTGCCTCCTCGGCGCCGATATACTCCTCCAGGATACAGTGGGAGTTGGTGCCTCCAAAGCCAAAGCTGTTGACACTCGCCCGGCGGACCTGGCCGTCGGCCACCCGCCAGGGCTTCTGCGCCGTCAAAATCTCGAGATTCTCGAAGAAGGGCGCGACTTTGGCGCTGAGAGTCTTGAAATGCAGGTTCGGCGGCATCGTCTGGTTCTTCAACGCCAGCGCCGTGCCGATGAGACTCGCCAGACCGGCCGTGCCCTCTGTGTGTCCGATCACCGTCTTGATGGATCCCACCGCCAGCCTCTCCGTCGAGACCACGCCGGCCGGGAACAGCGCCGTGGAGATGGCTTCGGCCTCCTGGGGATCGCCCGCCTGGGTGCCGGTGCCGTGAGCGTGGAAGAACTGCGGCCGGTCGTTGACGTTGCGGATAGGATCCAGGCCGGCGCGCGCATAGCAGGCCCGGATCAGCGCCGCCTGGGCACCGTTGCTGGGCACCGTCAGGCCCGCGGTGCGCCCGTCCTGGTTGACGGCGGTCTCGCGGATGATGCATTGGATAGGGTCATTGTCGGCCAGCGCCTGCGACAGCGTCTTGACCACCACGGCCGCAACCCCTTCGCCGCGCGCGTATCCGTCGGCCGCCTCATCCCACATGGCACAGCGGCCGTTGGGCGAAAGCATGCCCAGGTTGCTCTCCGAGATGTACATGGCCGGGCTGAGGATGAGGTTGGTGCCCGCCGCAACCGCGACGGTCGACTTGCCGCTGCGTAACGCCTGCACGGCCAGATCCAACGCTACCAGACTGCTCGAGCAGGCCGTGTCGATGGTCATCCTGGCGCCGTGCCAGCCGAAGAAGTACGACAGCCGGTTGGCGACGATCCCACGCTCCAGCCCCGTCGCCGTGTAGCGCGGCAGGGTCTCCCAGTCGCGCGTCAACATCGTGCTCCAGTCGTCCGACATGAGCCCGACATACACGGCCGTGTCGGAGCCGCGAAGCCTCTCCATGGGCTGTCCGGCGGCGCACAGCCCGTCGTAGACGGCCTCCATCAGCAGCCGCTGCTGGGGGTCCATCGCGTCGGCCTCGGCGGCCTGGATGTTGAAGAACCCGGCGTCAAACCGGGCGACGGGGCTGGCACTGTCGTCGGCCTCCTCGGCCAGGAAGTACGACTTGGGCGCGTTGGTGGTGCCGTGATGCGTGCCCACGGGGTGGTAGAAGAGGTCCACGTCGAATCTGGACGCAGGCGGTTTGCTGCTCAGATCGCTGGGCTCGCGCAGCAAAGACCACAGCTTCGAGGGTGTGTCTGCACCCCCGGGCAGGCGGAAACCATACCCGATCACAGCAATTGGCTCGACCATGTTGTAGGATGTTGAATCTGGGGAGAAACTGAGTAAGATCAGACTCGGGTTAATGTGAGTATTGGATGCTTGCAAAATATACAATCGATGCAACAGTGGATATTCAGTGATTGCACTTACATATCCATGGAAATCGGAAAAGCATGACAAAAGGGGAATACACCTCTCGCCGAATGGAGAAAAGATGGGAAGACTTGCCGAAGAGATGCTCCGGTTCGGAGGCATACGGAGATATGGTTATGATTGGGTCAGATGTTTCTGGAGCATCAAGTGTCGTAAGAATTGACCGAACTAATGTTCCGAATACAAGAACTACATCAACATAGACGAGTAGATGTAGGTTAGGGTTGGTTAGGCTTAATGAAAGTGGAGGGTAACCCTAAACTTCTGCACATAACCAAACCCTAAACCCTAAGAAGTGACCGAATTGATGTTTCCAAATACTAGAACTACAGTAGAGGGGTCATCATCCCAACATAGACGAGGAGTAAATCTAGGATTAGGGTTAGGGTTAGGGTTAGGCTTAATGAGAGTGGGGGTAACCCTAAACTTCTGCACATAGCCTAGGGTTGCTAACCCTAATCCTTACATAACCCTAGGTTAACAACCTTCACATAACCCTAGGGCTATTAACCCTAGGGTTAGACATCAAGCCAATTTGGTTCGCCCCAACGACACCAACATATTCCACAAGCGTCTTGAGAACCGCCCACCACCAGCCCAGGCCCATGAATCCAATCACCCGGTTCAACAAAACCAACCGCCGGGCGTAGTAATTCGCTTCACGATCCCGCTCCTCCTGGCTAATCTCCCCCCGCCAGACTCGATCCATCTGCAGCGCGTGCTGTGCCGCCTGCTCGGACGCTTTCCCCAGGTGCGAGCGGAAGCCGGTAAAGGCATCGCCAACCAGCACCAACCGGCCGTCAAAGAAGCTGGGCGTCGTGCATTGGGCCTCGCCGACCTTGGTCACAAACACCCGCGGCGTGAGTGAGACAACCTCCGCTAAAGGCGCCGTCATCTGCGGCACGTACCGCGCCAGCTGTGCCTGCCACACAGCCGGGTTGACCAGGCCCTGCGGCACGGTATTGCCGTGCATCTTGCCGTGGATATCGGTGAATATCTCGGCCATCTCGGCGGAGTTCTCCTGCACGGGAAAATACCAGACCCAGTTGAGCAGGCGTTTGCCGGGCTCTGTGTGGCCGCCCTCAGTCGGGATCAGATAGCTGATGAAATAAGTCCCCCTCAAGAGAGTAAAGTTCAGCCGGTTCAAGAAATAGTCCACCGTCTGTGCGGAGAGCAGCTTCTCCGGCACCGTCCCCCGCCAGCCGATATAGCCCGCGTACTCCTTGCGAGTGGGCACCTGGAGCAGCTGGCGCACGGTGGAATGCACCCCATCGGCGGCGAGGACCAGCGCCGCGCCGGCCTCACCCACATCCCCCGTCTGGACATCCACAAAATCCACATAGACAAGACCCTTGGCGCGGTTGTAGCGCACGCCCGTCACTTTCTTCCCCGCTCGGTAGTCAACAGGGCCATCGCCCGCACGGGGGGACGGCGGCATGGGCACCGCCGCAGAAGCCAGTCCGTCGAAATTGGCGCGCAGGATCAGGTACAGACAGCCCCAATTGCTCATGTTGTGCGCCCAGTGCGTGTTGGCCACCCGGAGGCGATGGCGCCAGGCGGCGCTCATGTACTCGGTGGGAATCGCAGCTGGGCGACCTGTCGCGTCGTACCGGTCCAGCAGAGCGACCACGCTGGGTCCGATCGAGATGCCAGATTCGTGGCTATGCCGGTCTTTCGATGGGTCTTGTTCAAGCACCGTTACATGGCTGCCTTGACGCTTCAACTGCAGCCCTTGCAGCAGTCCTGCGACTGAGCCGCCAATCTGGAGTCATTTAGTATACTCCATTTTGGGGGAGCTATATCTGTAGGATACACACGATAATGACAGATTCCGGAACCATCTGGTGTGTCAGGGTTGGTTTAGGGTTAGGGTTAGGGTTTAGGGTTTAGGGTTGGGAGTCAAAGGCAGTAGTCGGCGGAGAAAAATACTCACAACGACAATTGGGACAGACCACGCATGTTGATATGCAGATACAGAGTATAGCCCTCCAGGATGCATTGCAGGGTTTGGGTTCTCACATGGCCGACAGGTCCTGCAGAATAAACCCTCCGATGCTCAGAGATAGGCTAGATATTACCCCTTCTGGCCAGCTCGGGGTCCGGACCTCCGAATTACCTTATTCGCTCAATGAAGCCTCCTTTGGGTATCATTGTAGGTAGCCACTCCACAGGAATTGGAATTGCACCAGAACAATAGAGCATGACATTGCAGGATTGGAAGGGCTACAGATGATCAATTACCGGCAGTTAGTAATAGTCT
This sequence comes from Penicilliopsis zonata CBS 506.65, assembly GCF_001890105.1. Taxonomy (NCBI): domain Eukaryota; kingdom Fungi; phylum Ascomycota; class Eurotiomycetes; order Eurotiales; family Aspergillaceae; genus Penicilliopsis; species Penicilliopsis zonata. Next base: position 25,542 of record NW_019208935.1, read on the forward strand.
GAATGAGCTTCAATACACATTGAGCAAGTCCTGCAGCAATTGCTTAAGCTCGTCTATCTTTTGCTGCAGCTGTCGAGCCTGTTTCTGCATTGTTCCATATAAGAAATGCTCGTTCATCAGCTTGCAGATCGATCCTGACCCATTGGAACTTGTGCCATTGATTGTGCCGCCTTCCTTGACCAGTGGCTCCTCTTCATACCCGCAGTTCTTTGACCCAGCCAGAATGCGAATGTCACTCGGTAGTTCCAAGGCGGCCTCGGCCAAGCCCAACGAGCCCAACAGAACCGCAACGGCTCTATGAGCTCGCGTCGCCGTCTCTCTGCTGGGAGAGTCCACGCAGACGCAGGTCGGTTGAAGCTGGACCAGCCGCAGGCCCCTATACATGTTGGCCTCCTCGCGGAATGCTTCTAGCGAGGAATCTCGCCTGTGGGTTCGCGCAGCGCACTGCACCTGCTCCGCTAGTTCAGTCAGCGCGACGTGAAGGTCGTCGAAGATTGTCGAGTAGATCCGCGTCAGCATCAGATAGCAGGAGAGTATGAGCAGCATCGTTGGTATATCGCAGGAGAGAGGCGTTTGGAGATTCCCTAGCTCTGGTACTGGCTGTTGGTCGTCGCCATCTGGATTACAATTGTTGTGGCCCTGGGCCGCCGCCGAAGCCAGTTGGTGGAAGCGTTGGGAGAGAAATAGAGCATCTCCAATGGGGTAGTTGTCGAGTTTGTGACCGTTGTGACTCTCGCCATCTTGTAGCGGCGGGGATGCCGAGAATTGTGAGATCTGCGTCTCGTAATGGGACATCTTGGCGAGCAAGCCAGTCAGAGTGTTGAAGTGATCCTTCAGCTGCGGCGTGGCCATATTCTCTTTCGTATCAGACATCGCCAGCCCGATCTCATCATTGACCAAGCCGTCGCCGCGCTGAGCGAAAGGTAGCAAGACCCTGTCCCACTCGGCAGACAGCACCGAGCTCACCATATACTCGTCCACCACACTCCCCGTCGTCGCGTTCAGACCATCGTCGGAATCGGGCAGCAGGGGAGGAAACGCTTGTAGATCCGGTTGCTCCATGTCTGACCCGGTTTCATACCAGGGAAAGGAATCAATGGCCATTGACTCCGCATCTGCGAACGTCCCCTGGTCCGAGTTGGCAAAGGGCCGTGGCGGAACCACACAATCCAAGGAGCATGAGAAAGAAGATGGACAAGTCGAAGAGGAAGGGGATAATGAGGATGCCGCATGCAGCGCAAAAGTCCCCATGCCCGGCAATGGGGGCTGGGTCAAGCACTCTCGTTCGACGCGCCTCAACTTGCGCGGTTCAGCCTCCTGCTGGCCGTCATCCCCTCCACCACCAGGCAGTCTGGTCCGGCCGGTCTTCAATCGCTGAGTGTATTTGCAAGATCCCTGGAGTTTTGCCTTTGCACAGCGCTGGCACGCGCTGGTCGGGTCACCAGCTATAGAAGGCACACAGCGCAGCTTGTGGGCTCGGCAGCGCTCACAGGATGCGCGCAGACTCGGATTGGTGTCGCTCATTTTCAAATGCAGTTGGTTGGGATGGGATTTCGATGGAGAGTCTAGATAGAGCTGTCGTGGACCTAGTGACGGTTGTTTTAAATAGCTGTCAAGTCAAGGCGGGGACGGGAAGATAATAGGATTGATCAATGAAGAGTCAACCGTGGGTAGACACAAGGCTACAGAGCAGATTTCTATCATGTATGCTTGACTCTGGAGATTTCATTGGTACGGTGGCAAGACGCAGGGATTAAGCATGGTATAGTGCCAGCATATAGTTCCTTTTTCTTAGTTCATGCATCACCAGGTTATTAGGTCATGTATATTACCCAAATTTACCAGTATTAAAGCAAGTAACTTATTATTCTCTATAAATCCATCTCTAATTTAAAAACCCTAATGCACATCCTATCTTTGATGTAATAGTGAATAAGGAATAATAAGATAATAATCCTTTCATTCATTTAAACGGCTGAAGACTACCTTTAATATCTAGGCCATACACTATGTGGAAAGGTTTCAAGAAGAGAATTATTTTATATACTTAACCTCCATGTTCTGCATGTCAATTTACTTAGATCATATCATCTATATAACTAATATTACTCTTGCAGAGTTGGCTCTGCACTCAGGCAGGCACTGGCTTATATGTCTTTAATTCCTGGTGGATCAGCAATGGAAGAAAGATATACTGGGAGTCAGAAAGAGGTTAACTACACATAGCTAGTGTTCTATCCTCTTTTGCCGGCATTTATCTGCATTGTAACCGTCCGGAAATATGTGGTATAGTGGGTATATTCTTAATCCGGTATAGCCCTGCAATTGTATTGCCTTTTCTGAAAGTTTATTCAGAGTAGCGAGGGCAACTAATAGTTCTCGATCAAGCCGGAGCTCACCACTCTAGTGGCACATCACCTAATCCCAGTTTCAACACATGTTTGCTGCTCTTCGTGGCAATAGCAGCAGATGAAGACACTATCTAGGCACTTGCATACATCGAACCCCGGTACTTGTAAAGCTAATCTAAGTTGCTAGGTGGAAATTAAGGCTCAGTCTAAGCCTCCCGCTGTCAGCCGCGGGATTTGAGGAATGGGCCACAGCCCCTTTGAGACTCACTGCCGGTGGCGACGGTAACATAACCGGAAGCGAGTATTGCATGTATTGCGAATACGCTTGCTGGATATGACTAGCGATGCCTTAGCGTCCTAGGAATATGTAGGCCAAGCAGATAACGGAGTAACAGCCACTAAGTACAGAGCTGATATCTATCCAATTTGCCATATCTCCATTGGTGGGTTTATGAAATGACTTTCTAACAGTCTGATATAAACCTAGATGAATTATATTCTTCTTGATTCCCATTATATATATGCTATGATCTTCTCTACTGCCAAGGTGAAACTATCTGAAAGAGATTAAGAATAATCAGCAGCAGATGATAGTGAGAGTGGAAGATACTTTAATTTAAGTAAGGTCTGTGCAGATATTTTCCCCCGGGAGCGCCCACAAACTAAGGATGATAGTTTGGTCTTGGCAAGGAGAAGAAGCACTTATATCCAGTAACTACTCTAGACCTTGTACTAGGCAATCAAATAGAATCCCTGATACTGTATCCTACGCTGAGTGATTTGAAATCCGGAATACGGAAAACAAAGCTTTTCTTAGGTCCTACAGAGCGAGCATCTAGGATTATATTAGCCTAGACTATCAAGGATACCTGAATTCATCACGCCGAAAAAATATCAGTTCTTACCTTGAATAATCTGCTCAGCTTTCTTCAGGAAAGTTCCAGCCCTGGATAGCTTCATTTTTATAGAATTATAGGATACACATAATACCCCGAGATATCGCTGATTTCCTTTTATAATTCTTGAACTCTTATTACAAAGGATGAAATAGCTAGGGTTTACATATATCAACCCATATCTAATACTGTCAGGATTCTGCAGATAGGGGCCGTACCCCTCTTTGTGGCGAAATCCTATGGGCTAGTGGTACATGGATCTTTCTCCGCAGTTACCCACTAGACACTGTATTATTTACTGCACTGGAGTTCTGTAGAGCTTTCTGCTGAAGACAATGCTACGCAGTGATTAGATATTAAGCAGCATGACATATATAATGTGGATTCGAAGTTATTAATAGACAATTTGAAGTTATGATAGACAATTTGAAGTTATGATAGACAATTGGAAGTTATGATAGACAATTTGAAGTTATTGATAGACACAATTAGACAAGCAGAGTAGAAATAGCATTCTGCATGGCGATTGTCGATCTCAAATGTGACCTGCCGTCTTGGCATGAAGCCACGCCCCATATCTGTAGAACAAGACTGGGGCAGGAAGAAAGGCCAGGGCGAGGAAAGCCAGCAAGGTGTTTCCCCATCCATATCCTAGTGTCTGATACATGGCAGGCCCGGCCAACGGCAAAAAGGTGCTGCAGATGAACCGCAAGACGTTGTTGGCCGCCAGCGCCGAGGCAGATGCCCCAGACCCGAACAGGTCGATCAGATAGAGTTGCGCCGGCATCTGGCAAGGTGAGAAAGGAAGACAACGAATACTGACAATGGAAACATACCATGACGAAGAAAGATCCAAAGCCGATGACTGTGGTGCCGATAATCGGCACGATCCAGTGCACCTTGTAGTAGGTGGTCCAGCCATAGATCAACAGGCCAGCCGCCACACAGGGGCAGAAATAGATCATCGGCAGCAACCGGTACTCCGGGCGATGTTGATCGCTACCGGCGGCTTTCTTGCGGGCAGCTGTCATCCTATCGCCCAGAGGTTTAGCAATAAACATGCAGCTGACCAGCGACACTCCCAGCCCCAAGTAGACCAGTCCCGATGTCGCGGTGGAGAAGCCGTACTGCGTTTCAAAGACATCGGTAAAGGTGGTGAAGAGGAGGTACATCAGACCAAAGATCAGGGCCATGTAGATGGAGATGATCAATAGGATGGGAGAGCGGAACAGCAGTGTTGTAGGACGCACCAGAGCCAGCAGCAGCGCTTGCTGTAGGGGGCGGTGATCGGCCATCTTGGACTGCAGGGTAGATTTACCGGTCTCTACCCGAAGACGGGCTGCCTTCCTCTCCAGCAAGACCTTGGGATGGGTTTCTCGCATCACCACCAGAGCTGCAATGCCCACTGCGCCGCCGAGGATGGCGAGAAGCCAGAAGGTCCATCGCCAGCCAAGGCCTGCGGCGACGAAGCCACCAATAACCGGACCCAGGACCTACCATTAATGTCAGCAAGCAAAGGAAAGTTTAGGGTTTAGGTTTAGGGTTTAGGGTTTAGGGTTGGAGTACCGGCCCAGCCATGGGACCCAAGCTGTACAGCGACATGGCCAGGGCGCGTTGCTGGATGCCAGTGACGTCGGCGATAGTCCCCCCGCCGAGAGCCATTGGGGTGCCTCCAGCACAGCCGGAGAGGAAGCGACAGATCATAAAGGTGACCAGGTTGCGACTGAGGGCATTGCCGACCACAAACGCCACGAAGAAGAGATTGGCGAGGTGGTAGATGGGGACCCGGCCAAAGACCTCACTGAGGGAGGAGACCAACATGGGGCCCATGGCCAGGCCCAGGACGTAGAGGGTGACAGCCAGGGTGGCCACGGTGGAGGAGGAACAATGGAAAGTACTGAGCACTTGGTTGATGCCGGGGGCGCACATGGTTGGGGCCATGTTCCTGGTTCATTAGTATTCATAAGGCAAGAGATAGGCCATTGAAAGAATACAGACTCACATCACAAGAGAGATCAGGGCCACCATTATCACATGGGCCCATCGCTTGCCAGCAGGCCAGTTGTGAGGATTCTGCGCATCTTCAGGGCCATCCCAGTCGACAATATCTTCTACACCTGGAGCAGAGACGGCCTCGTTGTCTTTAGCCATGAGATAGTATACGTTTTGGTGTTGAGTTGATGTGTTAATGTATTGATATATTAATATATTCATGTATTAATGTATTATTGTATTAATAGTGTACTGCAGTACAGTAATATATATTATAATTATGATCATACCACTACTGTAAGAATAACATAATGGTATCTCCGAGCTTTCACCATATTCGTATATGCGTCTATTGATGTCTGTCCATGTCTATTCATTGTCGGATCAAAGCGCATATCCGACAACCGCGTATATACGAACGGCTCCGGGCGGCCCCTCTTCTTCCACCACGCAACAACCTCAACTTGCACGCTGCCCGGCCTTTCCAATCGCCATGTCTGCCTCTAGTATTTCCATGTCGCAGGAGCCGAATCCTTCCCTCTCCAAGCCCCGTCGCAAGCGGGATAAACTGCAATATTCCTGCAACGCATGTCGCCAGCGCAAATCCCGCTGCGACCGGCTCCAGCCTGCGTGTTCCGGGTGTCTCCATCGCGGCCTCGCCTGTGTCTATTCGGTCTCGCGGCCGCCTGGATCCTCGCCGGCGCCCGTGGTCTACGACCGCCTCGTCCATCTGGAGGGCCTCGTCAAGGCATTGATGGCCGACGGGGGGGTCCGCGCCCCCAATTCCACCGCCAGCAGTGCGCGACCAGAGTCTGCCAGTGAGAATGAGGCCCTCGACACCCAGTCCGAGTGCGGCAGCATGCAGATCACCGAGTCCGAGCTGCGCTATGTCGCCGGCGAGCACTGGGCGGTCATCCTGGATAGTATCGCCGACCTCAAGGCGCACTGCGACCGCGAGGAGCAGCTGGGTCTGGTCGAGACGCCCCCGGATCCCAGCGACAATGAAGCCGCCCATGTCCGCCATGCCCTGCTGCTGTATGGCTGCCACCGGGCGGCGTCGCGCGCCGAGATCATTGCGGCGCTGCCGCCCAAAGTTGCCGTCGACCGCTACATTTCTCGGTATTTCAACTATCTCGACCTTGTCGCCTCGGCTGCCGTCCATGGGCCCAGCTTTATCCGAGAGGTGAGCACAGCGTAGCTTGGACGAGCAAGAAACATTCACTGACTGTCATGGCCAGTACGAAGCCTTCTGGGCCGATCCCAGCCGGCCTTCCATCCTCTGGGTCGGGCTGCTCTTCAGCATGATCTGTCTGGCGGTGATGGCCTCGGACGGCCCCGAAGCCGAGCAGAAATCGCTGCAGATCGACCTGTACCGCGAGAAGATCGTGCAGTGTCTGGTCATGGGCGAGTACACCAAGCCCGGCCCGTATGTGCTGGAGACGGTCGTGCACTACCTGTACATCGAGTTCGGCATCAACCCGGACGCAGACCGCAACATCTGGTTCCTGCTGGGCCTCGAGGTCAACCTGGCCATGCGGATGGGCCTGCACCGCGACCCGGGCCACTTCCCGCGCATCTCCATCCTCGAGGCCGAGATGCGCCGCCGGCTGTGGGCCACGGTCTTGACCAGCGACATCCTCCTCTCCAGCCAGATGGGCATGCCACGCATGATCTGCGACTGGAAGTGCGACACGGGCGAGCCGCGCAACCTCAACGATACAGATCTCGGCCCCGATCTCACCCAGCTGCCCCCTGCCCGCCCGGAGACCGAGCACACCACGGCGCTGGGCATCATCGCCCGCCGCCGGATGATCGTCGCCCTGGGCGCCATCGCCGACCTGGTCGACTCCGTCAAGGCCGTCAGCTACGCGGAGATCATGCAGACAGACAGGAAGCTGCACGACGCCGTCGCCAGGATCCCGCCGCCCCTGCGCATCAAGCCGCTGGCGGCCAGCGTCACCGATCCGCCGCAGGTCATTCTCTCCCGCCTCTTTCTGGGCCATCTCCTCTACAAGGGCCAGATCATGCTGCACCGCCGCTATCTGGATATGCCGTGCACCACCACCACCGGCGATCCCGAAGACCCCTTTGTCTACTCGCGCACGGCCTGTCTCGACGCCTCCCTGGGCACTCTGCACATCCAGCAGATCCTCGACGAGGAGACTTGTCCGGGTGGTCGACTGCACGAACTGCGCTGGCGCATCACCTCCAGCATGACGCACCTGTTTCTGACCGCGACGATGGTGCTCTGCTCGCTGCTGCATCGGGGCCAGCCGCTGGGCGACCGCACCGAAGAGGTGCTGGCTGCCTTACGGCGTGCCCGCACCATCTGGATGCGCCGCAGCAGCTCCTCTCGTGAGGCCAAACGCGCGACGGAAATCGTCAGCTTCACTCTGGCCCGCACGGAAGACGAGCCTGTTGCAGCATCTACAGAGATGGACTATACGGGCTACGCATGGTCGCAGCCAATCGGTGCAAATGAAGGTGTGTTCATTCCTTGTTTTCTGCGAATCTTCTGACCTGGTACAAGGCTTCTCCCCCATGATGAACGACTGGTTACAGATGCAGTGGTTGGGACAAGATACATTGTTCCCGGGTTGATGTTATTCTTTAGTCCTTGAAATTTCCATGTATATTTCTCGACAGCTTTAAAATGAACTATTTGTTATTATTAAATATTGTTTATTAGTTTAATATAATATATATGAACTTTTCCTGTACTATATTATAAAAACCGGAAGATATTCTATTATAACTTGCAAGAATATCTACACCTTTGGGTGCAGTGGTTAGATGTATGCTATAGAAATTATATTAGCTATCATATATCTATCTTCATTAAATGATGGTCCTTTATAATATCAGTTATCTAGTATCTTAATATGAGCCCGTAACCCTTGCTACGCTCAGGGGCCCAAATGAGCAAATCTAATACTACTTAGGACCTACAGCCCTTTATAGTTAATTATTTTTTTTAGCATCTTTATATGCCTTTTTGCTAACTATATATCTTTATAATAATCTTATGTTTCTACTCCTATAAATAATTAGATATAGTAAGTGGCTTATATAGGTAAGCTAGAAGAGGTTACTTTTCAATCTTAAAGATATTCACCTTTACACTCTTACCTAATTTTCTTATCTATTTATTAAGTATTAATTGAATGACTTTGCCTTTTTGAATAGCTTTTATTTATTATAGCTTTTAGCTATTGAATAACTTAATTATCTTTATTTTTTAGGCCTTATAATATTTATAGTATATTATATAGGTTTAATAATAGTTGATTTCTTTATTATAAGGTTTGCTGCTAAGGAGCAGTCATATAAGGTAGAACTCTTCTTCAAGTTCTTATAAAGCTAGAGGCATGTAGTGATAATCTTACTATTAAATAGAACATACTATTTATAAATACTATTATATTACCTCTTTTATGTACTATACTTACTTATCCTTATATTTATAAAGAAAAAAGAAATTTTATAAAGTTAATTATATTATAAGTAGTATTAAGAAGTCTTTGGATTCCAGAAGTGATATCTAAAAATATTATAGAATATTAGTAAAATAAATAGAAAAGGAAAGTAAAGAGAAAAGAGCTATACTATTAATGAATTGAGGCATTATTAGCCTTAATTTTAAGTAGAGTCTGCTTATTTTTAATAGAGCAAAATATAAAGGTATATTAATAAATAAAAGAGCATCTTTTGAAATCCAATAATTTCTCTATATGACCTTCAGCAGGTGCAACGAAGGCGATTCTTGGGCATATTAACAATAGGAATTGACGCAGGAATCGACGCAGGAATCCCCTGAATTAATAGGAATTATTAATTAATTCCTTTAACCTATGATATTCACTCATCTAAAGGCTCCTAAAGCTCTTGGTGCGTCTTATTCTACAGTCCTTTATTATACTTGATCAACATATTACTATTGTAGAGCTAAGTAAATTAACAGAATCCAGAAGTATCTATTGCAACAATCTTCCCTGGCTCCACGATTGACCCATTGATGGGAAAATTGAAGCCCCCCCCCGTGGCCACATAGAAAGTGTGTGTATCGCCTGGCACCCGCCCAAACACCCCCGTAACCCCCCCGGCAACCGTCATCTGGTCCGACTGGCCTGCGACAGTGAGATACTCGCCGTCCGGCCGGATGGCCACCACACGACTGTCGGCGTTGGTCATCGCCCAGACCGTGTCTGCCGTGCCGCCGCCGCCGCCGCCAAAGGCGAACTTGTCGAGGAAGATCGAGCGCACCGTGGTGATCAGCTCGCCGCGCGCCCCCGGGGCAGCGAAGCCGTCGACGGTGACGGGGATGCGCGAGAAGGTGGCCGCAAAGGCGTTGCTCCAGTACAGATAGCCGTGGTGCAGTTTGATGTTGCTGATGCCGACGGGCGCCGGAGCCCAGCTCGGGGAGTCCATGAGGGGATCCTGCAAAGCGAGCTCGTACGTCTTGGATTGCAGGTCAACCTGCCAGACGAGTCCCATAGAGGCGTCTGCCACCAGCACGTTTGTCGGCGAGATCATGTCCATGCTGGTCATGAACCCGCCCGATGACAGACGCACCATCTCCCGCGCCTGCGCCGGGTGGTGTGGCGAGCGCAGGTCCAGCTCCCAGACGCCAAAGGTGCCCGGTACAGCGGTCGCGTAGGCCGAGGTATTACCGCCTAAGATGGTGAAGACGTCGGGCGAGGTCTCGATGATGCTGGTCAGCGTGTTGATCTCGGTGAAGTGCTGGAGGAGGGTGACTGTCGGGCTGTCGGTGTCCACCCCCGTGAGATAGTAGACAAAGGCATCCGGGAAGGCCGTCACAGCCAGGAGATCCCCGTTGGCGCGGGCATAGATGCCCTCCAGGTAGGTGGGAAAGGTAGGGAACTTGTATACCTCGCGCACAGGCAGGGGGAGAGACGGTTGACATGAGGCCTGGGGGCGACAGGAGGCCTGGGGGAGGCCGACAACCGACAAGAGGAGAGAGACGAAGCCTAGAGAGAGCCACATTGTCAGACGCTGGAGTCCTGAATGGAGTTGGAGATAAAGTATGTGTATTTAATGGCACAACCCTCCGACTGCCTGTTTAGGCTCCGAATGGATTCCTCCGAATTCTCCTTTGGGCAAGCCCTAAAAAGACTAAAACAGATCGATCACTTGCTCTTTTCTCCTAATACCACAGGCATCTCATTTTTTCCAATTCACGATGAAGGCTATCTTCTACCTCCTCGCATATGTGACCGGCTGGAGCTGGAGCGGCTTGCAGAATAATCAGGTCGTCTTGCCTGGTGGTCAAACCTGCCAGAATACAGCGACCTCCCGACACTGCTGGGGCGAGTATAGTATCGAGACCAACTACTACACCACGGCGCCCAGCACCGGACATACCGTCGAGGTGTGGCTGTCCGTCCAAGAGGGTATGTGCAGCCAGGATGGCTACCGGCGACCCTGTATGACCTTCAACGGCACGATGCCGGGCCCAACCATCACCGCCAACTGGGGCGACGAGCTGGTCGTCCACGTCACCAACAATCTCCAGTCCAACGGCACGTCGGTCCACTGGCATGGCATTCGGCAGCAACACAACGTCCAGAACGACGGCGTGCCGGGCGTCACACAGTGCCCCATTGCTCCCGGGGATACCTTCACCTACCGCTTCCAGGCCACGCAGTACGGCACCAGCTGGTACCACAGCCACTTCTCGCTGCAATACGCCGAAGGGCTGTTTGGGCCGCTCGTCATCCATGGGCCAGCGACGGCGGACTACGACGAGGATCTGGGCACGCTCTTCCTGCAGGACTGGTCGCACACCACCTCCTACCGGGACTGGACGGCCAAGGCCAAGTACGGCATCACCAAACCGCAGCAGAACCTGCTGATCAACGGCACCAACACGTTTGACTGTCCAGCGAGGGAGAACAATGAGCCTATAGACAGCCACTGCGTCGGGGGCGGGCGCAAGTTCGAGGCCGTCTTCGAGGCCGGGAAGCGATACCGACTGCGACTGATCAACGTCGCCGTGGACAGTCAGTTCCAGTTCAGCATTGACGGCCATAATCTCACCGTCATTGCCAATGACTTTGTGCCGCTTCACCCGTACGAGACGGCCAGCGTGTTGATCAACGTCGCCCAGCGGTACGATGTCATTGTCGAGGCCAACGCTGTCCCGGGCGACTACTGGCTGCGTGCGGGCTGGGTCAAGGCCTGCATCGGGGTGGCCAACGACCACCCGGACGATTCCACGGGCATCATCCGGTATAATGCAGATAGCCAGGCCACGCCGATGAGTATCAGCCGTGTGAAGCCCCCTGTTGCCTGTCTGGATGAACCCTTTGACCAACTGGTGCCATATGTGCCTCTCGACGTCACCAACATCACCGGCACCACCGTCGAAGACATCAACGTACTGTTAACAGGGGCGTCCTTTTTCCAATGGACCATCAACAGCAGCTCCTTCATGCTGGACTGGGAGCATCCAACCCTGATGCGCATTTCCAACGGCGAGAACAGTTTTCCACCGCAGTTCAATGTGGTCAACGTTGATGTATGCTGTTTTCCTTGAGTAACCCACACCTCGTTTCCTTGAGCTAACAATATAGAAACAATCCCTCAACCCTAAAACCAACGAATGGGCGGTCCTCGTCATCGAGAACAAAGCCGTCGCTCTTCTCGGCAGCATCGCCCATCCAATCCACCTACACGGCCACGACTTTTGGCTCCTCGCCCAGTCGCCGACAACCTGGGACGGCACAACCGCCGGCTGGCAGACGGTCAACCCGCCACGACGCGACACGGCCGTTTTACCGGCCTTTGGCCACCTGGTCGTCGCCTTCCAGCTGGATAACCCGGGCGCCTGGCTGGTGCACTGCCATATCGCATGGCACGCGGGGCAGGGGCTGGCGCTGCAGTTTGTCGAGAACCAGGGGGATATCGCCTTCAGCACGGTAGAGCGCCAGCAGTTTGATGAAACCTGCCACAAGTGGGATGCCTGGTGGGCAACAGCGCCTTTTCCACAGGAAGATTCGGGGATTTAATTCCCAATTTTCATTATACGTTGGGTTGGGTTGGGTTGGCTTAGGGTTAGGGTTTGGGGTTTGGGGTTTGGGGTTTAGGGTTAGGGTTTATGACTGGATTTAGGGTTTATGACTGGACAACAAACCCTAATGACAACTCAAGAATAGCCAAGAATGAAGAATGACAAGAATGAAGAATGATCAAGGCAATGGAACCCCAAAACACTCCACCTCCGCAACGGTCCTCGCCTCGTTCACCGTCGGTTGACCCAGGATGTACATGGTCTGCAAGGCGCGATACTTCCCCCCAACCTGGACGATCAAGCGGGTGTTCTGCGTGCCCCCCGTGCCAATGCCCGACTCCTCAATAAAGAACGGCTCTCCGTCGTCCGCGTGGCCGTACGCCCAGATGTACGCCAGCTGCGCCCGCCCGGTCTCGTTGTTGGAGACAATGACGGGCGCCGCGAGCCCGCCTTCGATCGTCGCGTTGAAGCCCGGGCCCCAGATCTTGCCGCCGGTAATAGGCTCAACAACGCGGACGCCGCCTTCGAGCAGGGAGATGGCTTTGAGGGGCGTGCTGAGATTGACAGTCGCACTGAACAGGTAGCTCGAGGTCAACGCGGTTGGTGCCATGTTTCTGGAGGCTGAGTGGCCAATATAGGGTAATAATGTGTTCAGGTAGCTTTAGAAGCTTTCAATAATACAGATAAATATATACTTCATACTCAACTGCGTATTAATAGGATGTTCGGAGGTTTAGAAGCTGCCGGCCGTAAATGCGCGAATCTCCGAACCTGCAGGCATCGGAAATGTTCGGTATAAAAGCACTATTCCCACAACAATAGCCTATTCAATGGCAAGTAGATCACCATGAAACCCCCCCAATTGACGCCGACAGCGCTCGCTGCAGCTACTAAAACATCGAGATTCTCCGCTTCTGTCTTGCTGCAGCGTTACCATCCGGCCAGCAGGACCACCATTCCAGATCTTCCCCTCTCCTTGCCACGCCCTCGGCTTCCATCGTCTGCACCTTTCCATACCTCCATCGCCATGTCTTCGATGTCCGCCACCAACGGCCACAATGAGGCCTGCTGCAACATTCCTCCGGTCGTAGCCGATGGATACGTGCCCAAGGGCGCGTACGAACAGCTCGGTGGCCTCAAAACATGTCAGTTTTTTGTTCTTCTTGTTATAAGTAACCCCTTAACCCCCGGTAACCCCAACAGACGTGACTGGCGATGCCGGCGCCACCAGAGGCATCATCTCTATCTTTGATATCTTCGGCTACTTCGACCAGACGCTCCAGGGCGCCGACATCCTCGCGGCGGGCGATGGCCACAGCCGGCAGTACAAGCTCTTCATGCCAGATTGGTTCAAGGGGAATCCCTGCCCGGTGGAGTGGTGAGCGTCTTGTTTCTTCTCCCTTCTTTCCATCCCCATTGCCTCTCATCCCTGATAGGTACCCCCCCGACACCGAGGAGAAGCAAAAGAACCTCGGCGAGTGGTTTGGCCAGCACGCTCCAACCACCACCGCCGACGCGTTGCCTGACTACGTACGGGCAGTGCAGGCGGCCAATCCGGCCATTCAATCATGGGGTTTGATCGGGGTGCGTTTATTCCTTCATCCTCCTGTCATTTCCATCAACTCAAGAATGAATAGTTCTGCTGGGGCGGCAAAGTCACCGAGCTCATCACCTCCAACCCGTCCATCAACCCCTTCAGCGTCGCCGCCGCCGCTCACCCCGCCATGGTCGATCCGGCCGGCGCGCCCTCCATCACCGTGCCCTACATTCTTCTTGCCTCGCAGGAGGAACCCGCTGAGACAGTCCAAGTCTTTGAGGAGGCTCTCAAGGTGCCGCACCACGTCGAGACGTTCGGCGACCAGGTGCACGGCTGGATGGCGGCGCGGGCAGACCTCAGCGATCCCCGCGTTCGGGAGGAGTTCTTGCGCGGATATCAAACCGTGGTGAAGTTCTTCGCTGAGAATTGGCCATAAGCATATGCGGCCCTTATATTAGGAGCCTCCTCTATTATGAAGAATTCTTTACCAAACATGATACTCCATAGACAAGCTGCATAGTAGGCTAGAGTATTAAGTTAATTGACTATTGCTTCTTATATCTGCCTCTAGACAGGTACGCCACAATAGTGTTCATGGAGATCATTGTGGTTTTATACACTGATTTGAAGGTTGCTTAAATCCGCGCATAACAGGCATTATAGTATTGGTGTATCTAGACATTAAGTATAGTATATTAAACAATACATAAAACAAAGTATACAGAATTTTAATGTACATTTCAATCAAGGTTGATGTGCTCTATACTTGTCTACAATACATATTGATATACATGTAGAGCATCAAAACTTCAACAAACCCTATGCTTAGACTTGATTTTCTATCTATCGCTGAGCCAAGTGATGCTGCCACAGTGATAAAGAGAATCCAAAAGATGTAGCTTAAGAGAGGGTTGACGTAAAACATAAAGTAAGAATATAAGACGCACAACTGGGCTCTATATGCCTAGCACTAGAAATGTACCATTAGTATTAAAGAAGTGGTAAAATATCTCACTTGTCTGGCCCTACTGCTCTCTACACCCATTTGCTTTACACTCTATCTATATAGAGTTTATCCATGCTTCAATATATTTATATATATAATCCATACACACTAGACCTATGTCATGCTTAATACCATCAATATCTTATGACATTGCCGATTGAATTCCAAAAAAGAGACTGGAAGCAGTTATCGGCTCCCTCGCCTTCCTCGCTGTCACCTCGGAGGTATCATCAGTATCTTCTGCAACAAATTCTATCTGAAGATATTCGCAAGGAATAATAATAGACACGTCTTGAGGTAAGAGTCTTCCCTATAACATCAAGGGCGTTGTCCTTGTCGCCTCGCTGTTTCTGGCCAGGTTTGCTGGCGGAAGCCTTTCCCCTGTTTACAGACGCAACTAGATACATATTATATAGTATATTTCCTATTGTAAACAATTAGGGTTTTGAGAATATTAGTTAATACTGCTAATATAGGACCAGTGAAAAATCACTCTCCTAGTCTGCATATACCTCGCCTACAATAGTAATATTGGCATATATATCGCACCGTCAGTATACTCGACACACAAGCATTCACTCTATTGATCTATTAATTCTAAAATCTTACTTATAATTTAACTATGGGGTTAAACATGACCAAGGATGTAGGAACAGATAGTATCCTATATAACTAAGCTATTATTAGAATAGTGAATCATTCAAAAGATTATGATAAAGTAAGCTGTTTTAGTGATCACCCAGTACACCTAAGATAGCCCTAACCTTAAAAAATGTAATAATATAGTTATTATCTAGAATAATCTGAAAGAGCCATGACACTGGCATATAGGATTAAGAAAAGGTAAGCAAGAATTAAGTCTAAATCATCTTTTAAATAGATTATTAATTATATAAATCTAAATTATAACTATAAGTTATCTATTTCTCTACTTCTATATATCTTTCTAGTGAATTAAATATGACAAAACCTATAACTTATACCTAAATATAGATCCACGGCGCTATAATTATTATCTCTTAGTAGTAATCTTTCCTTTCAACCTATAAATTTATTCTTGGTGTACTACTTGATACCCAAATATTCTATGATGTTGGATAATGTATGCTTATTCAAGCAGATTCTAAAATAAAATCTTTAGAATAGAATCCTCTCAAACTCGGCAATGGTTTCTCCCAGAGGCTTGAATGCCTCAATGAGGGTGACCGGGGCAGTGCCATCTGCCCGTTGTACATAATGCTTGGGCACATCGTCGACGACCAGGCGCAGCAGGTCCGGGCGAGAGTAATGTCCGACGGGGTCTGCCAACGTCTTGGCCTTGTCGATCTCGTCCAGGTCGATGTCGCAGTAGACGAGGCCGTCAAAGGTTGGGTCGGAATCCGCAGTGATCTTCCTCCCATCCGGGGCAAACACCCCTGCCATGCCGCCGCCGCCGCCGCCGACGGCGAAGGACTTGCCCGTGGCGGCATGGCCCTCGGTGTTCTTCTTCAAGCCTTCTGGAGAGATGGACTGGTTCGTGACGAGGACAAAGGCGCCTCCCTCGATGGCATACATGCGGCTGGCGGTGATCTCGTTGGCCTCACTGCACACCGACCAGGGCTCTGCGCCGGTGGCCTCGCCGTTGTACGGCCACGCGGCGACATGGACCTGTTCGTTCTGGGCGTAGGTGTGATATTTCAGCAGGGGCTGCAGGTGCTCCCAGCAGTTGAGCATGCCAATCCTGCCCAGCTTCGTGTCGACCACGGTCTTCAGCGAGTCCCCCGTCGAGTCGCCAAACAGAGTGCGTTCGCAGTGGGTGGGCTTGGTCTTGCGCCTGTGCAGCAGCACATCGCCCTTGTCGTCGATCAGCACCTGGGCCAGATACAGACTGCTGGCCACCCGCTCGCTGAACCCGAGAACGACGTGGATCCTGTGCGCCGCCGCGGCCTGACGGATCCGCAGCATCTCGCGGCCATGCGCACTCATGCTGTTCTTCATGTACTTGTGCACCAGCGGGATGTTTTCACTGTAGGTGCCCCCCCACAGAAAGTTGGGATAGCCCGGAATCCATACTTCGGAGAAGGCCACCAGCAGGGCGCCGTTGTGTGCGGCTTCTTGGATGAGTTCGATGGTGCGTTGGACGCCTCCCTCCAGGTCGAACCACACCGGTTCGGCCTGGGAGGTGGCAATCTTGTATTTGCGAATAGACATGGTGAAAGATGGCCGATGGAAGTTGCACAGAAAGAAGTTGGTAATGATAAGAAGGCTTATATAGCAGGTATTTCAGATCAACCAATAAAACAGTTGACCAATCTGATAAAGATAACATTCAACCGGAGTCTCATTATCCTATCAAGCAGTCTGGGGTAATCCCCGGGTAGCCATTATCCTATCAATGGTTTACTGCAAGGTGGATTCAAGATAAGGAATAATCTCCACGGAGTATGGAGTAGGGGTTATCTATGAAGTCTTCAGTATAAAGGGAGCTGCCTGTCTCGATGCTGACTGACCGTTTATACAAACATCAGCAATCATGGCGAGCCCAAACGCGGCAAGACATCTTACAACGTTCAACGTGTTGGTATGTTGACTCCAGTTTGTTTCACACTCCGGTGCTCAATAAGGGGATAGATTATTCTTTTCGCTACCCTGGGTAGTCTTACCTACGGGTATTGTACAAGTATCATCGCGACCACACTGGGTCAGCCCAGTTTCCTGGCGTATATCGGCCTCGACACCGCGCCCAATGCGACACAGCTCATCGGGGCGATCAATGGCCTATATCAAGCCGGGGGGCTCCTTGGAACCATCCTGGTGGGTGTGCTGGGGGACTGGCTCGGCCGCAAATATGCCATCTTTTGCAGTGCTTGTCTGTGTATCCTGGGTGGTGCGCTGCAGACTGGATCTGTCCATATTGCCATGTTTATGGTGGCGAGGCTATTAACAGGCTTCAGCATTGGTATGGCATTGAATCATACATATGTATATATCATATCACATACTGACGTCTGTAGGAGCCCTGGTCACCTTGATCCCCTTGTGGCAGAGTGAGATGGCACCTCCAGAGACCCGGGGATTGTTAGTCGGACTGCATGGTCTGTTTTCTTCTTCCTTCCAATACCGCTGTCTAATGCTCAACAGGCGTGTTCATTCTCATCGGCTACACCACCGCCAGCTGGGTTGGAGTGGGATTCTACTTTGTTCACGATAACAGTGTCTCGTGGAGGGTTCCGCTTGCCCTGCAGCTCGTCTTCCCCTTGGCCCTCGCAGCAGGAGTGCTATTCCTGCCCGAATCCCCCCGTTGGCGTAGGTCCTGTTGATCCCTGCGATGGTTGCGATGGTTGCCATTTGCTAACATTACTGGTTCGTTAGTGGTGGAGAGGGGACGCAGCGAAGAGAGTCTCACCATCCTGAAGCAGATCCATGGCGAGACGTTTGCCGAACAGGAATTCAAACAAATGTCGCGACAGATCGAGCTGGAAAAGACGCTTCCCAGCTCATGGGGCTCGATCTTCACCATTCCATCCTACCGAAAAAGAGCTCTCATTGGGTTTGCCTGCATGTTCTTTGCCCAAGGCACCGGGACCCAAGTCATCAATAGTGAGTCCACCAAGGGACGTATGGATGTAGTCCTTGCAGACTGACTCCTTAGACTATGGGCCCACCCTTTACGAGTCTCTGGGCTATGGAAAAGCGCAACAGCTCATGCTCTCCGCCGGCTGGATCACCGTCGGGATCTTCGCCAATATTCTGGACGCTATACTTCTTGATAGGGTAGGGAGGAAGTGGCTCATGAGTATGTTTCTCTTTGCTTCTGTGTCTCCTGTCAATCGGCCAACTGATTCTCTGCAGCGACTGGCCTGGCACTCACCGGCCTGGCCTTATTATGTGAGGTCGTTCTCCTCGCCGTGGCAGCGGGCAGCAAAGCGGGAAGTGCAGCGGCTGTTGCGTTTCTTTACCTCCATATCTGCTTGTGAGTTGGACCATGAAGCATTGCAAATCAAGGCTTATGATGGACAGTTACGGATCAACCCTGGATGCCAGTACCTATGTGTATGCGGCGGAAATCTGGCCAACACACCTCCGGGCCCGAGGCTGTGCCATCTCCACCAGCGGCCTCTTTGTCTCGTCCCTGATTCTCTTGATTTCCGCCTCGGATGCCTTTGCAGCCATCAAATGGCGATATTACCTGGTCTTCCTGTCGATGACAGCAGTGGGCGTCTTTGTCTTTGCCTTCTTCTTCCCCGAGGTAATGTCCCCCGTTCTCTTGTGCAGATGAAGGGGCTCGCCGACTGATCATTCTTGCATTTGCAGACTCGGGGTGTCTCGCTGGAGGAAATTGCCAAACAGTTTGGAGATCAAGTGGTTGACGTGCATCTGGATGACTGCGCTTTGGATGGTGATGACTGTGAACAAGGTTATGATATTCAGGGGAAAGAATAGACAAGGTTTATTCTTTATCTATCATAATCAACCAGCCTTATCCTACTCTAGATAACAAGCCCGCGGTGATTAATCAAATTGGCTTCACCTTCCTTATCTTTTCGTATCTTCTCCGAAGTTCCAACCATTCTGCCAAGTGGACAGACAATCGGTCACTGCCTGCAATAGCCATGCAACAGCCATCATCCCGGCAGCGGGTGTCTCTAGCCTGTACAACGTGCCGGGCCAGAAGAACTCGAGTAGGTTGATGCACTCCTTCTCCACAACCCACTAAACTAAACCCTCGATGCCAGTGCGATGGGCAGCTTCCAGAGTGCGGGACCTGCCTCCGAACGGGCCGGCAATGCGAGTATGTGCATGATGCAGAACGGAGGAAGTGAGTATGGATTCGAATTGCTGGCCTGGCTGGGGCACTGATATCGCGGGAACAGGCCGCCGAGTAAACGCTACATCGAAGCCCTCCATTCACGCATAGAGTCTCTGGAACGCCAGCTGCAGCAATGCCATCAGGAGACTGTTGATGGGGTCAAGTCTTCAGCGAGAGCGTCACGGAATCCGATCAATCCTTCAGCGGGAGCGTCACAGAATCCAGTCAATCCTCCAAGGGACCCGGTCGACGATCTGACTGACATCTATGGCCGCCTCGACGTCGCCGAAGATGGCCATCTGCGTTACTTTGGGGCCTCGAGCTATTTCAACATGTTGAGACGCCCCCCATACGATGGCGACACCACTGCACGCGGCCATCTCCCTATGCTGAGTCCTTCCCCGGCCTTGTCCTCCTTCCCTGCCCCGACTCAAGTGGACATCCCCCGCGAGGTCCAAGACCATCTCCTGGACCTCTACTGGACATGGCAGAATCCCTGGCAGTATCTGGTCCACAAAGATGCGTTCTGCAGAGCCCTGGAGCAAGGCCGGCATGACGAGTACTGTACTCCACTGCTCCTCCACTCCGTGCTGGCGTTGGCAGCGCGATACTCGGACGACATCTCGCTCCGCACAGATCCGGCGGATGCCAACACGGCCGGCGATCGGCTGCAGTGGACGGCCAAATCCATCTTGCAGTCTGAAGTCGAGCATCCGACGGTGTCGACCGTGGTTTCTGTTGCCATCCTGGCCCTCCGGGAGATGTCTACGAATCGAGAAGCCATCGGGTGGACTTATATAGGTGAGGCGCCCCGTCGTGGAATCAGAAAAGGCTCCTCTCACAATGCCTGTGGTTGAATCAAGGGATCGCAGTCCGCATTGCATACAATCTCGGGCTCCATCTGGACTGCACGCCATGGCGGAATCAAAACCAAATCAGTGAAGAACAGGCGGAAATCAGAAGAATCGCTTGGTGGGGGTGTTATCTGCTAGACAAGTATATACCTTATATATCCATCTTCCCTGCCCGAGCTTCACGCTGACCACTGTGCAGGCTGTTCAACATCGGGCTTGGAAGACCGAGCATGATTAAAGAATGGGACATCACCGCCCTGAAGCCATCCCTGCTGCGAACCGTCGAGTACTGTCCGTGGCAAGTCCCTGGCAATGGGGTGAACATCGCCATCCCCGTGTCGCGCAGTATCAGTAATATGCATTACATGTGCGAGATCTTCCAGATCGTTTCCAACGCTCTGGATCAAATGTCGGCTCAAGCTTCAATTCACCTCTCTGAAGTACACTCTAACTGATGGCCTGTCTAGTTACGCCCCCAATAGTCGTCTCAGTCTCGTGGAAAAGGAGGATTTGGCCAGCAAAACCTATCTTGAACTGGAGACGCTGTACAAGAACCTGCCCAGTTTCTTGAAGCTGCCACGCTCGGCTCAGAATCCTCGCCCAGCCCATACCTATTCACTGCAGTGTGTTTCTCTCCTTCAAACCATATAGTTGCATTGACTGACACTATGATTTTCCAGTCTTCAATACCATACGGTGACGATTCTGCTCCATCGGCCATTCTTACGCAGACGACAGGAACTTTCTCCCCTGTCTGAGCTTCTTGCATCGACCGATCTCACTCATAATCAGATCTGCACCGCCTCTGCGGAGGCCATTTCCTCCATAATGAAGGCCTATCGAACCCACTACACGCTGGTGAGTCTGGCGATATCCCTCCCAACCCTGCTCACGAAGCCAACCGCTGCTTAGAGACGCATCCCCATCTCAACCGTCCACGCCGTCGGGACCGGGTCCGTCGTCCATCTCCTCGACGCCACCTCTCGAGACCCTCTCAGGAGCCCGACGGCAATCCGACTGTTGAAATTCAACATGACCTGCCTCAAGGAGATGAGTACCGCATGGACATGGGGGCTACGGGCAATTCGATCCCTCCAGATCCTAGCTGAGGGATGGGCAGTGAATGAGAAGCTGTTCCTGCACGCACCGAGGGATGATCCTAAACACTCCAGCCAGACCCAGGACAGCATTCAACAGAGTAATGAGGTGGCGCCAGGCTGGTGGGAGGGCTCTCCCGCAAATAATATCAACTGGCTACTAGATTTTGATAGCGGGCTGGATCATGAACCGGCAGACATGTTTGATTTCAATAACGGCGTTTGGGCTATATTCTCTTGATTTAGACTATTCAAGTTCTCATTCTGGGAGATATAACCCTGAGATACTTTAAGCTATACAGATTGAGAATATAAGCTACTTTTTATGAAGGATATACTATTTTGATAGTAAACAGCTTCATGCTGACTTGAATCTTTTCTATCAGCAGAACCATAATAAAGCAGTGAATTAATATACTGAGTAGCAAGTATACTAGATATATTCATTAGACTAGTCTAACTCCTGTAAGACTATTTCTCTGCCAGGTGTGAACTAATATCCTATTAAAGAACGCTAACCAGCGGCGTCCCACGAACAAAGGAATCAAACTGATTAAGCAGACGCTC
The DNA here is from genome assembly GCF_001890105.1 of Penicilliopsis zonata CBS 506.65. NCBI lineage: Eukaryota > Fungi > Ascomycota > Eurotiomycetes > Eurotiales > Aspergillaceae > Penicilliopsis > Penicilliopsis zonata. Next base: position 47,661 of record NW_019208935.1, read on the forward strand.
TGGAGACTGCGGATTCAAGGCACAATCTGACCAGCCCATTGCCTCAATCCACGTCTTGCTAAACGCTTGCCGCTCCATGGGGGGATTTCGCCAGATCCCTTGAACAGCTTCTCTCTTCTCGGGATTGGTCTTGCCAGGTGCATCTACTCCCTCCCAAGAGGCATCTGCTTCCCGGGGCGAGGGAATAGGAGGCGGCGTGATTGTGATGGTGTTTGTCATGCAGCTGACGGGGAAGGGCTGGATGGCGTCTTCGCATGGGCGGGCTTGAGGCATGCGTACACCAAGACCATAAACAGATGGAATAATGGGAGAGGAGCCATCTAATAAAGCAGACTTGTTGCTGGAAGGGGAACTTGGGTCTTCCAAGGGGTTATCTAGGGTTAGGTTAGGTTATGCTTATAGTTAGGGCTACGATTTGAGTGAGATCACTTACAAACAGACCAGAGAGCTGCAGGAAGACCTCCAGAGATTTGATCTGCCTGGAACTCTTCAGTCCCCTCGGGAGATGTGATGTTGACCTTGAGATCCGCCTCGAGTCCGCCGGTCATGTTGGTCAGATGCATCGGCGTGGCGAAGACCGAGGAGGCATTTCCCACGGGTTCATTGTTGAGGAATGGCTGGGTGGTGGCCACGTTCGACTTGACTTCAAAGACAAAAGTGCCTGCTCGCACCCTCCAGCACTGCTCGCCGTCCTCCATGAGCATACCGGCGCGACAGGAGATCTTCAGCTCCTGCCGCTCGCCCTGGCCGGATTGCTGCAGCATTTGGCGGAATCTCGCCAGATCCACCGGCCCTGGGACATTCCGACCACTGGGATCGCCAAATTCCACGGTGACGTTCTTGATCGGCGCTTTGATGGTGAATGTTCCATAGACGGGGGGCCCGCACATATGGAGATCCGCCGTGATATCGACCCCGATGGTGGTCCAGATACACAGCACGTACCCGCTCCAGGAGACACTGATATCGATCGCGACGTCGAGCACATAGTGGAAGGGCTCGAAGTTCATGAGAAAGTCGATCAGGGCCGAGAAGGAGGCATGCAAGCCGGCGACATCACAGGTGGCCAGCATGGCGGCGCCACCCATGCACAGCTTGGGGGTGATGGCAAAATAGGCCCCGGCGCGCACAAAGATGCGCTCGTCCACCTGCCAGACGATGCCCACGGCGGCGATATCCCGTGGGTAGTATACCGGCGGCGTGAAGTGCGGGTGGTAGCCCCCGAGAGTGAACACCCATTCCCCGGCATACGGAGAGGGATCGAACCAGGTGCTGGCGGCGAACCCGCCGGTGAGATGGCAGGCCGGGTCCAGCACATACGAGGTTGGCGCCAGAGCGCCCGCGACGAGGATGGATCCCTGCACCAGGTCGACGACGGCCATGATGCCGAGTTCGAGGGAGACGAACGGCTTCGGGGCGGGCTTCTTGGGCATCTGGGCGATGCAGTCGACGAAGAGGCCGATCTGCGAGAGCCGCGAATGCTGGATCTTGACGACGGCGGCGATCTTCGCATCCAGCATGTTGAAGGCGGATGCCTTGAGGCCGGCGCCCACCCAGAAGGACCCTTCTGTGGGCGAGATCCATCCGGACTCCTTCATCAGGTCCTGGAACGTCTGCAAGGGATCAATAGGCGGCTGTGGCTGTCCCATGGCCAGCAGGGGGAACGAGGAGACGGCCTGGGGGTCCGGGAATCTGAGATCCGAGTTGTAGCCAAAGCCCGCGACCACATCCGAGATCATGACGCCGTTGATGTTCAGCAAGGGCCCGCCCACGGACAGGATCATGAACGCCGTCTTGATCCCTGCCACAGTCCCGTACGCCCCCATGGCCTGGAAGAGGTACGGATCCAACGCCGCCAGGACGCCGCCGGCAAGGACAGTGTCCTTTCGGAGCAGAGAACCCGCGAGAGTCAGCGGCGGCGATTGAACCGCCAGCCCCAGCCCGGCCAGGGATGGCTTCAAGCAGATGGCACCGCCCGCCAGGCTGCGCAGGTCGAGAGCGAGCCCAAAGTCCAGCAGCTCCATCTCCACGGGGCCAACCTGCAGCAGGGCATCGACCACGACGAGAATCTGGCCATCGTGGAACTTGAGCCCCAGGCTGGAGATACGCAGGGGTCCCAGTTTCTTGCTGTACTTGGTACTCGACGTCTTGGAGGAATGCTGGATCTCCCTGTCGGTGGCAAAGATGCTGGGATGCAGGATGCTGGGAGCCATCCCTGGCTCCGGGCTCGCCTTTTCCTTGGCCTGTTCCTTGGACTCTCCAAAACAATGTTTCAATAAAACCTGGCCGTTGGCGATGATGCCGGTATGGAGGCCTGCCTGGAACGATTCATCGTCTTGCCCCAGAGAGCATGCCTCGGCAAAGGAAGAGTCCAGGCCGGCCAGCGTACTCTCGGGGATATCGTGGTCGGTCCAGAGCACGAAGAGGCTGTCAAAGGGCTTCTCCAGCTGTTTCAATAACGGCACATCCGGCATCGGAATGGTGAAAGACTCCATCTTGACGAGTAGAAGCCGTCGCAGCGTAGGGGGACTGCTGTCCTGATGCTCTGCGGCGGCCGTGTATTGACAGTACGTCACACTCAGGCTGCCAACCTTGATGGTGGTCAATAGGGTTATTGTCGTTTGTACATGCCCATCGGGAGTGGTGTGTGACTCGGGCTTGACCTGTAATGTCAAGCCTGGAGAGGTACCAGACTTGACCAGCACAATGCCGCCCACCAGGTCAATGATGCTCCCTAGGAGGCCGTCGCCAGGGCTCAATGCACGGAGGAGGCTTCCCAGGGTAATGTCCTGGGCGACGGGGTCGGTTTGGAGAGAGGCAAAGATCTTCCAGGGCCCATTCGAGGAGTATTCGTAGTTGAACTTCAGATGGGCGGCAGCAACATCGATCAAGCCGGTCATGGTGAATCCCGAGGCATTCTGGCCTGCTTCCATCGAGTACTGAAGGGAAAGCTGCCGGATCCCGATGGCGCTGAGCACCGTGACAAGAGCTTTCTGATGCTGCGGCTGGAAGAACTGCCAGAGATGGGCGAGCGTGAGGTCCATGACACTCGCTTCGACCTTCCAGCCGCTCGACGAGGCATACGCGATGCGGCCACACAGCAGACTCGCCCCCAGGTCGACGTCCGGGTGCATCAGCGCCGCGGGAGGCTGGATCTCGACGGCCAGCTCAAAGGCGACGCCCCAGGCATGACCCGCGGCCAGGCTGTAGAAGCAATCGAGGGCAACGTGGTCCAGCGAGATGACGGGCAGATCCGTGGCGGGGAGGGAGCAATCCTCGATTGTGCCCCAGATCCTGACCGTCTCGTTTTCATACGCGATCCCCAGCGCGACAATGTCCGTCGGGATGCCCGCCGGAGGCTGTGGCACGGTGACGCCTGGCAAGAGGTCGAGGAGGGAGACTGACGCTGCTGCTCCGGACTGCGGGCCAAAGTCCTTGAAGGCCTCGTACGCCGGCATGATCTGATACGGAGGCGACGGCTTCAGGGGCGGGAGATTGGGCGTCCACAGGCTCGCCTGGAAGCTGAGCGACTGGAGGTTTCCCGGCTGGCAGGCGATGGACAGGTTGACCGACACGTCGCCGCCATTGTCCTTCTTCTGGTGGAAGCTGGCCTCCAAGTCCAGCGATATCTTGCCGAGAGAAAAGGCCCCCTGTGTTGCTCTCCCTTGGGACTCGAGGATGAGCCTGCGGAACGCGATCTTCGGGAAGAAGCTGCCGGGGATGCTGCCGTTGATGTCGTCGAGGCTGGGGAGCGAGACCAGGGCCCCGAGGCCACGCAGGATGTCTTGGATGGCGTGGAAATTGGGGGCCGCCTGGATGGTGACGGCCGAGGGCAACGAGTCCTCGCGGATCACATCGATGCACACATCCAGCGGCACCGAGAAGCCGGCAATGACCAGCTTGCAATGCAGCCACGCCCAGGCAGTGCCTTGAACAAACGCATCCGTGCCTTTGCTGGTCATCAGCGTACTCTGCCATTTGAAGGTCATCCCGATCTCCTCCACCGAGAGGGCGTCTCCCAGCTGGGCGCCCAGCACGGCCCGCAGACGGCCCCTGAACGTCTCTTGCTCCTTGCTCGCCAACGAGAACTCCAACCGGACAGTCAACCGTTTGTTCAGCGCGGGCGTGAACCAGATGGCAGAGCCCCGTTGCGTGCCGGAGGATGGCCCGGCCTGTAACTGCCATGTCGTCGCCTCCACCATGGCCTGCCCTATCCCTGACGGGCCCTGGGGGTTCCAGACCAGCCACTCGCGGAGTTTGGCGAAGATGTCCTTGCCTGGAGCTGTCCAGGGTGAGTTTCCGGCCTCCATCCCGAAGCCGATTGTCGCCAGTCCGGGATAGATGCCCAGGGGGGATTTGGTTTGTAGTCCCAGGCTGGCGTCCAGTCGACTTGTCGAGAAGGTGGCGACGTCTTCAAGTTGCAGTCGCAGGCTGTGGAAGCTGTCAGCATCAACCGAGTCATCAGTAAAGACAGCGACGAGGCTTTTGCATCCCGCCCAGCATCGCATCCACTGCAACCAGCGGTCGTCTTGATGAACCGGGACAAGGTACTCATCCCCCTCCCTCCTGGCCGTGGTCGTGTCGAACCCGAGGATGCCGCCAGGGAGCGTCGTCAGGAAGCGATCAAAGGCGTGGCCAGTTGGCAGCTGCACCGTGATGGGAGGCAGGTAGGAATGCTCGCCGAAGACGAAGCTGCTGCAGCAGAGACCGCAGGGGATGGTTGGAGAGATCTCGACCGGCCCAAGACGCTTGCCAGGGCGTTCAAAAATGACCTCTTCCTCGTCGTCCGACGCCGCCAAGACGACGTTTTTGGGTGCGCGAGAGGCAGCCTTCTTTATTCTAGATGCGATCGAGTCCTCGGCTTTGAGGGACGTTTTCGACATCCTCGGTGATTTGGATTCCGTGAACCCACGCTTGCTGGGATCCCCGCTGGGTTTCCACGGTTCGAAATCGCCGTCGCGGTGGCGGCGGGCAAAGAGCTTCGTCAGAAGCCGTTTGGAGCTGGCCTTGGCCTGAAAGGCGGCCACGTACCAGATCTGGTCCTGCGAGGTCGTCGCCGAGCCTGTCGTGTTCTGCGAGGCCCCCGCGATGGTCGTGGCGTCCACCGTGGAGTATTTGTTGTACTCATCCTCCAGCTGGCTGACCAGCTCTTGATACGCATCCAGTCGAGGGACCTTGTTGTTCGTGGTGTGGTCGGCCGCCCATCGTTGGAAGCTATCCCAGATGCTCTCGCGGTTCAGTTTGGCCTTGTCGTAGTAGGTCTTGATGGCTTGTTGGAACCTGGACAATATCACCTCCTTCTTCGTCGTCTTTTTGTCGCCCATTTCCAGGAACGGCTGCACGGTGAAATACCGGTACATCTTGTAGTCGCCATCGTCTTTGGTGACCATCCAGTGCGGATACTGGGTCGGCCAGAGGGTCATTGGAAGATAGGCGGCTTGAGTGGCAAAATAGGAAAACAGCACCAGGAGGGTTTCGGGGCCTATAGATTGTTAGGTCAACTGGTACATGCAACCCTAGGGCTATAGCCCTAGGGTTAGACAACCCTAGGGTTTAGGGTTAAGTAGGTTTAGGGTTGGCTGCATGGTTTGAGGCTAACCCTAACCCTAACCTAACCCTAGGGTGATAACCCTAGGGTTAGGGTTAGGTACAACCGTACTTACTAGGATGTCCATGTTTGCCTCCCGCAGAAATGATGATGTTCTTCGGTTGGTACATCTCAAACATGTCCAGCGGCGTCGACGACTTGGCGCCATGGTGGCTCAGCTTCATCGTCGGGATCCTCCGACCGATCCATGCCGCCACCAGGTCCTCGTTGTCACAATTCAGATCGCCGGCAAAGTAGTGGGTGACCTCCCCCCCCGGCCACACGATGATATTCGCAATCGACTTCATGTTGGTTTCGGTGATGGTTGCATCGAGCACGCTTGTCCCCGGCCACTTATTGGTGCTGCATACGCAGAGCATCGCCGGCGCGTCCGCTTGCCCTCCAGCTCTGCGAGTGTCCCTGTACAGTTCTGCCGTCCCCCCGGGAGGGAGGGAGCCGTCTCCCAGGACGCCATCGAAGAAGTCGCTGCCGATGAGCCCCGGGCCATGACAGAACCGGGCGACGGGGCGACCATGGCCGCCGATCACCAGCACCGTGTCCTTGCCAGGTTCCACCAGCTTGAAGCTGCTCTTGGGAAATTTATCATCCGGCGCATAAATAGTCGACACCGGAACCGTCTTCTTATCCTTGTCCTTTTTGTACTTGAGGAACGGGATGTCGTCGTCTCGGTCACCGCCGTGGTCCCTCATCAGACTCACCACCCCCTTCCAGTGATCCGTGTCCCAGTGCGTGATGACGATCGCATCCAGCGGCAGCCACTTGGCCTTCTTGCAATTGGTATACTGCGCCGGCAGCGCCTTGAGCAGCTTGAACAAATTGAGCACTTCAGGCAACGTTCCATCCCCGCCGTCCACCAACACGGCTTTGTCCAGCGTGTAGACGAGATTGTCGTCCTTGTCGATCGTCACCTTGGCCCTCACATGGACGGCGGCATCGCCGGCACCCACGTTGACGTGGAACGACTGCACCACATACTCTTGGGACATTGAGCAACTATCGCAATTCTCTTCACCCTTTGCTTGAGTTTTTTGAAGAAACAGAGGCAGTCCAGTACTCCGTACGGAGTACCCATCTTCTTACGTCGCCTGTGACGCTATCTCAGGCTAGGAACGCCTAGTAACAGCGTCTCAATACCAGGTATTACATTCCGTCTGCTCAGCCCCTCGGACAAGTTTAAAAAATTATAACAGACCGTTTAAAATTATAATACAATTAAACATCCTCACAATGGATCCCTCACACCCCCGATATCTGACCAAACTCCACGACGCCCAGGTGAGACATGCACAACGCACAACGGATCAACAGCGCCTGTACTCCTTCCATGCCCCCTCCCTCACAGCGGGCAGGCGGACCATCTCGGTCTCGCAGGAGGTGACGGCCCCGAACAATCCCTCCTTCACCCTCACAGCCTCCCAGACATTCCAGGTCGTGGCTCCACGCTTCCATCTGCCCCCGACGGATCTCCATGCCATCTATCCCCCTCCCGGGGGCACCATCGCCAGCACGACGCTGCCCTACATGGTGTTCAACGACCCCCATCTGCCCTGGGAGCGACGCCCGGCGGCGGCGGCATCACCGTCCCCGGGCGCGGACGAGAGGATCCGTCAGCCCTGGCTTGCCCTGTGGGTGTTTCGCCCAGACGAACTGCTTCTGCCCTTGGGTGAGGAGATCCTGCGCGGCAAGAGTCTGTCGGAGTCGGGCAGTGTGCGATTGCCGTGCTCCCAGCTGCTGGGCGCCGGCATGCCCACGCCGCTGCGGACAAACGCCCTCGAGCCCGACGAGGAGCAGATGGAGGCCGACTTCATCTTCGTGCCCCGGGCGCTCTTCCATTCGTTCACGCGTGGCTACGGGCCCGACGGCACCCCATTAGAAGGGCTGGATCTCTCCCCGTACGGCTACCTGGCGCACGTTCGACAGGTCGGCGGCGACATCTTGAAAAGCGCTGCAGCCTCAATGGAGGACCGGTTCAGCGTGGTGATGGCCAACCGGACGGGCCCCGGCGACAACAAGACACCCGTCAAGGCTGTCGCGCATTTGATCTCACTCGAGGGGATCGACGACACCTTCTCCCTCGCCGATACCGACCCGTTTGTCGCCCTGTGTTCGCTGCACAGCTGGGTCTTTGAGTACGCCGTCGATGACGACCAGATCAAGACCCCGGGGAATCCCATAGGCAACATCGACGTCCTTCGGCCTCCATCACGGACATGGGCGCCTCTGGTGGCTTCCGACAACCCCGTCCAGCAGCAGGTGGGCAAGCGGTTGCGCGACGGTTACTCTCTTGGGCGCTATCGAACCCTCTCCGGCGAGGAGACAGTCGCCTTCTATCGCGGGCCCCTAATCCCAGGCCTGCCGCCCCCGAACGCAGCCCTAAACGCCCCCATCCATCTGTTCGCCTCCCAGCTGCAGATCCTGGATGCCCAGGTCGGCCTGCCGGATAACTCATATATGGCCGCCTGGAACCTGGGCAAAGCCAACGCTCTGGCAGACGAGCGGTTCCTGGAGGCTCTGGTGCGTCTGCGCTCCGCCATCTTCAGACGGGCGCTGCTGAGCGCCAAAGGGTCCATTCTCCAGACCGAGGAAGATGCCCCCGGCGCGGTATGGGGACGCATCCACGCCGCCAAAGACGCCCTCTTGACGCTGTCCGGGGAAGCCCAGGATCCCACGCTCAAGTGGCGGCCCATCACGCAGCAAGAGGAGCCCGGTCTGGGTCTCTGGGATCCCGCCTTACGCCAGAGCTTCCAGGATGCCGTGGCACAGGAAGCAGCGCACCGGAGCCAGGCTCTCACAGGCGATCTGTATGCCGAGGGAGACAGCCCACGAAGCTCGGACTGGGCGGCCCTCCTGGCGTGGCTGCTGGACGCCCTGTGTCTATCCAGGGTTCCCGCAGACCTCTTGCTGCCGGAGCCACAGAGTCTGTCGCCGGGCTCCCTGCGCTTCTTCTCCCTCGATCCCACATGGATGAACGCCTATATCGATGGCGCGCTGAGCGTGGGAAACCATGTCGAGGGGGACCAGGACTCGGTCCGGGTGGCGATCAAGAACAACCTGCAGGCGTTTCTGGATTCCACAAACCCGACGCTGGGATATCAACCTCAGATCCCGACCTCTGGCTGTCTCATCCGCTCTCCCCTGGTCGCCCATCACCCAGACCTGACGATCCGGGCGCCCCGAGCCGCCGGTGATGCCAGAGCTCAGGTCCTCCAGCGCCTCAGGCTGGCTCCGGACGTTCTCTTGCTCCTGTTCGACCGGCCGTTGACCACCACCGGCTTCCCTGAGGGCATCCGCATTGTGCCGCCGCCGCATGAGCAGAGCTTCGTCGTGACCAACGGACGCATGGCCGGCGACACCATCGAGATGGTGTACAGGAACATCCCTACCCAGCAAGGGACGCCGCCCAGGGAATGCATGGCACAGATCGCCGTCGAGAGCCGGCAGAAATCATGTTTCGTCCGTCCTGACGGGCTTGTTCTCGCCTCAAACGTCGCTCATGACGTTTATGACTTCCTCAAGTCTCGTCCGGAGCTCAAATTCACAGAGCTGGCCCCGTCTTCCGCCATGTTGGCCCTCCACTTTGCCGAGGCCCTGCAAGAAGTGTACATCCCCTTGCCTGATCCCGAGCCCGATCACCCGGGACAAGACGGTTTCCACATCACCATGTTGGAAATGCCAGATCTTCATCGTCTGGGAGATGGCTATACACAGCGACAGGGCTACTGGAAGCATAAAGACGCACCACCAGTGTCTTCCCTTGCTGAAATCACCTCTCAAAATACAACTCTGCGCCCCCCATATTGGGCCAAGATCTCGACGTCTGCAGTGGAACAACCTGGGGGAACCGTATCGCCTGAAACATCACTTCCCCTACCGTCGGAGAGTCAGTATCGACTCCAGATCCATGCCTTGGGGTATCCAGTCGGTGAAGCGAAGCTGCCTCGCGATTCAACCAGGCCGCTGAGTCTGGTCTTTGCCCTGCAGAGAATATCAGACGAACAGTCATACCTCCTGCGGCAGCTCCAAGTTCATATCCCGTCCGGGCCAGATGGACTACTGGGACAAGGGTATCGTGGCCCGGGGGCGACTATGGCGAATAATATCCGCTTTCTGCCTGACATCCGGAATCTGCCAGGGGAGGTGATCGTGACGCTCTCGCCGCGCAGCAAGGCACCGATTTCCACCTCGCCGCGGAGCTGTGAGACCAGCATGAACCGCGATCTGACCTTTATCCTGCGTGAGGCGTCGCTATATGCAGCAGGTACCGCGGAGCATCTCTTCACAGTCACCGTCCATGAATACTATGGCGAGAGTTTGGAGCCGGTGACGTCTACAGCTCAAGTAGAACTATGAGCATGAGCTCTTTTCTTAACAGTCTTATGGATTACTGTTTAGAACACATAAGGCAGTAACAGCCTAGGATTTAATAACCCAAGTCCTGCGTCAATTCCTCAATTTGAATTCATTCCTTAATCCCTATATTAATTCAAGATTCTTTATAGCCACATAGTACTAGTTATGGAAGTTGATAAATTATAAACCTTCTAGGCGTCTATCCTTAATGGCGAGAATATATGGCAGAGAATCCCTAATAAAAGGGGTGTCGCCTGCCATGCTTTATATATTGTGTATATATTAGATATGTCTTGAATAATAATAACTACTACTATTAATTAGGGCTTGATGAATAATGATGATTTTAATTTCATCTAGTCTGGGCCACTGTTGGTTGATACCTTTAACTTCTAAGATTATACCTCTTTATTAACTCAGTCAATTTATATATAGAACATTTTAAAATATCCAACATATATAATAGATTTTAGAACTAATTGATTACTGTCAGGAGCATGTTAGTATCCATCCTAGCATTAAACTAACTATAAACTAATGTATAACCACCATCAAGAAGATCAGTCTAGATACCTAAAACCACATCTGGGCTTGACAAAGGGTCACGCTGGCCAGCGGCCCGTCTGGCTGCTACCTCATCCAGTGGATTATACCCGGCGGTAGGCCGGCTGGGAGGCTGTTCACCTTTGCCTACATATCCTGCCCACTGCCTCATCAGATCATTATGCTCATGGCCCAGAATGCCACACAAATAGGTAAATATCGACATGTAGTCAGACTGTACTGTGCTCTTCAAACAGGTCATGAGCTTTGAATCACCACAGGCGCCCGTGGCCCCAGGGGCCCCGGGGGGCCCATTATCGCCCGGAATCCCGATGGTCGAATAGACGGCGAATCTCGCCCTGGCCCTGTCATCCTTACACTGAACCTCCAGCCGGCCTCCATCCCCACCAAACCCCCCGGCCCCGGGAGTGCCGGGCGCCCCCCCCGGGCCCCCCAGAAACGTGCTCTGGACCAGGGTTGCGTACTCCCGGTCCCGCGGAAGGGGGCAGCGGGAGACATTATCAAAGTGGTGGCCTTCAAACGCCGCCCGTAGATCTTCGGACATTCGATATGTTGTTTCGTTGTCGTAAGAGGAGCTCAGCCCCCAGCCGCCATCCCCGCCATCGCCCCCGGGACCCCCGCGCCCGCCTCGTCCCCCCCCGCAGCGTGCCACGAAGAAAGTCCGCTCCTCGCTGCCCGCTGCCAACCGGCTGGTGTCGATCTCGTCCGCCCGGAGGATCAGAGACCCCGCGTCTGCACCCCGGGCGCCCGTCGCCCCCGCGGCACCTGCCGCGCCCGCCCCCGCGCCCCGGCCCGAACCTTCCTTGAAACGCGGCACCTTGGGGCTGTACCACACAGGGCGACCCTCTTCAATCTCGATCCTGGCGTCAACTCCTTTGTTCGCCAGTTCTGGCTTGGCGGGCGGGTTCTGGGTCGCGTCAGCCCCGGGCAGATGGAACACCACCGGGACGGACGGGCCCGGTTGGGTGGGATGCGGTAGGAAGATGGCCCGTTTGCACTGCAGATACAGCGTGGTGTTGGGGCGGTAGTGGTACTGGGCGCCGGCGATGAAGACAAGCTCTTTGGCCTGGATCCGGAATGCCTGGCGGTCAGGGGTCCCCGACAGCGGCAGCCAGAGCGTCTCGAAGGAGTCGTGGGCGACCACGCCGGGGGGGAGGGCCGTCTCTGGGACGGCTCCTTTGGAGGGCGTGAGATACGCCGTGCGTGGGATTATATAGCGCGTAGGGATGTCCATATTATTAGACAGAGCACAGTCAGTAATTGTGGACAGTGAAATTCTAGGTGGTCAATTGATGGTGGCAAATACGTCGCCATCAAGGTCAATCAGAAACAATCTTTACCAGGGGCTAGAAGAGACCACATGATAAATAAACAGATGCAGATGAGGTTATTTAGAGCGAGCAGCGCACCAATCATGTTGAAAGAATATATAAAGTACGGTATATTACTGAAATACACGGACCAGACAGTACTGTAAGTTTGCCAGTATAAAGGAGGTTTTTAAAAGACACTGCTGTCCTAATGGTTTGAGACACTGCTGTCCTAATGCTATCCTTCAAATCATTGCCAACAACCATGACGACTCCCGACGCATCTCTGCTGGTCCCCATCAAGCTGGATATCTTCGCCATTGGCGATCCTGCTGCTTACGCCTCACACTGTCCCAGCGTCACGCTGCTGCCCACCAACCCGTTCGACTATTCACGCCTACGCCTGGAGCCCAAGACTCTGCACGCCGACCTGCAGGAACACGCCGACTTTGCGAGCGCACGCCCCGCTGCAGCGAACCCCCGGCTGGTCGATGTGGCCACAGGCAGGCCCCGCGACAATGTTTCGGGCGTGTATCTCTCCTGGACGCTGCCGCAGATCTACCGCCGGGAGACCATCGCCCTGCCGGGGGCCCCGAGAGCCCCGGGAGCCCCGGGGGTCGTGGCCCCGGCAGCGCCTAACCGCTGGATGGTGGCCAGGGTAACGCGCAGCCCGGCGACCAACGCCGGCTGGGTGATTGAAAGCGATGTATGCCGACATATCGATACAGTGGACGCTTCGGTCGACCTCTTAACCGAAGCAGCGCTGTGCATGGCCCCGACGACAGGCGGAGCTCCCTCTACTGTGTCCCTGGAAGGACAAGGCGAGTACTTCCTCGGTGCCCAACGGCCCCTGGAGAACTGGGTAGAAGAGGCAGCAGAGACGGTTCGCATCAAGCCTTTGACGGCCAACGGGGCGGGCAATGTGCTGTTCGCCGACTACCAGCCGCATAACCCTAATGTCTTCAGTTTCCGCGATCCGCTCGACGGTGTCCCTCCAGGGACCCAGATTGGGTATTCCGTGGTTGGGTGGCATGCGGATGCCGCCGAGGACCCGTTCATGAGGCAGGATGGCCAGGAACAGGTTACCAATGAGGATCTCCTCGCCCAGTTCGGGCTGCGACTGGATGACAGCCCCGGGGCCGCACCCTGGACGGCGTCGACCCTGCCGGCGCGACATCTCTGCCATGGCAGCACGTACACGCTGCTGACTTGGAGCCCGGAGTCAGGGGCATCCCCGCCGCCGGATGACCCCAAGATCTCGGCTCAAGCTGCAGCAACACGGCTGCAAGCCAAGGGGAGTGTTGCTGTTGGGGCGGACCCGATGGATGCATTTGGGGCGTTCCTGCACTCCGCTGGTAGGGGCCAGACGCATCTCGATTTCCGGACGCTGCAGGCCCTGGCCGCCAGCGGGAGACCCGACGCCGCGGTGGACGAGCAGACGGCCGCAGAGCAGAGACTCGCCATCCTGCGCGAGTTCAAGGTGCTGGATGGAGGCAGTCGCTGGAAGGTGCAGCCCGCCGAGGAGAAGAATACCTCCCAGGACTCTGCCCTTACCATGCGGCTGGACAGCAGGCAGAAGACGGCATTGCACCAGCTGCATGAAGCCCAATGGGCCTACAATCACTTGCAGTTCAACCTCGACCACCGCCGCTGGAAGCTGTTCTGCGAGTGGTGGCGCTGCATCAACGCCGAGCAGGACGCGGCCAGCGAGGCCTCCAGCGGGATGAGGCATACCCAGCTGGTCGCCGAGATCGCCACGCTCCTCGCCGCACTCGAGAGCCTTCAAGATGAGCTGGCAGGGCTGCAGAGCGCGCTCCCAGAGGTCGTCAAGGTCCCTGATGAAGCCTTTGTGCGGCGTAAAGACCCGACGCTCGCCCTGCTGGGCTGCCGCTCCCCCTGGCCCCGGGGCTTCTCAGACGCCCAGCCGGTGCGGCTGCTCCGCCAGTGCGTGAGCGTCTTCCAGCCCGACCGGTTCGGCGTGGAGGCCTTTGGTGAGGCCGTCGACATGGCCGACCGCATCGTCGCGCTGCCCGCCGCTGCCAGGGCTGTCCACGGCGAGCACTGCGGGTATATGAGCGTGCGTTGCGGCGATCCATTGCCGCCGCTGGCCCCCGGGCAGGTTGAACCGCCGTACCGTGACGCAGTGTATAACACGGCAGCGATAGTGGACAGCCCCCTGGTCCCCCTGTACATCGAGTGGGAGGCGGAATACTCGCACATCCCCTACAGCCTGTGGGAGCCGCGACAGGTCCCCGGGACGAGGGGGGCGGCCCAGGCATACTGTGAGCTGGTCCAGGGGGTCACCGCCACCACCGCGCTCTCTGCCCACAGTCTGGAGCGACGTGCGCTGGGGGGCCGGGCGATCATCCATCCAGGGCCCGGCCACTCGCTGGCCAACGCCCTGCGGCAGTCAATGGCAAGGATGCCGGCGCAGGTCTTGAATGAAGAACTGCCGGCTGGCGAGCGAGAGTCGCTCATTGCCAGCCTGGAAAACGACATCCCCGCGCTGACATGCCGCCTGGATGGACTCTCGGACCAGCTCACCACCCTCATCAGTGGCACGACGCATGTACGGCCGACCCTGCCCGACGGGACTGTGCTGGACGACGCCGTCCGGGCTGCCCGGGGCGCTGGATTCACCCGCGAGACGCTGCGTCTGGTGAAGAACCAGTGCGACCCGGTCCCTTATGGCGATGCCGTCGACCCAGACGCGGTCTTTGTCCCCGTCACCCACGGCCAGGTCAAGTTCACCAAGCTGAACGTGATTGACAAGTTTGGCCGTGGCGTGGAGATTATGCGCGGCCCAGATGGACTCGCACCCTCTCTGTCTGCCGGGTACATGCCATCCCCCCGGACAGACAGCGACTCGGGCAGGGAAGTTCCCAATATCGTGGCCCCTCGCGACGACGACAACTGTGAGTATTTCCAGCTCCCGCCCTCGATCAACCAGCCGGCGCGCCTGGTGAGTGCCTATCTCCAGCCGGGCGCCGACGGCGACAGCCCCTGGGTGCGCTGTAGTGAATGGGAGGACCCCGTCTGCGGGTATATCATGTACAACAGCGCCGATCTCTCCTTGCAGGTCTTCACGGCAGCCGGGGCTCTGTACGCGGAGGTCTTGACGTTCCCGGGGGGCGACAACGCCCCGAGGAGGAGGGCACGATGTAGTGTACCCCCGGGGAGACAGGAAGACGATGCCTTCTCTGGCGGATGGAAGACCGCCCTTCTGGATCGGTATATCAAGGCGCTGCAGACGCCCCAGTACGCCCTGCGCATGGTGGAGATCCTGGGGGACGCGGCGAGCTGCTCAGCGCCTCCCCCGGCGTCGTATTCAGCGGTCATGAACGCCGGGTTTGGCCGTCCCTTTGCCCTGGCGGTTGCCGGATGGTCTATTGAGCTGTCTCATGAGCCACTTCAACCACAGACGACGGCCTGCCAGAGCCAGACAGGGCCAGCCCTGTGCGATTATGAATTCCCGCTGCAGCTCGGGCTCAAGCAGCACTCCGAAGACGGGCTGGCAGCGTATTTCCCCATGCTGGACGACGACTCTCTGCAGCCGGACTTTGGCGAGATCCATACCTTCTGGCCGGGTGAGGCAGTGGACAGCACAGAGACCAATACCTTCACCTGTACGCCGATCCATGCTGCCTCCCTGCCGACTCTTCAGGCGCATCATGTCGACCCCTTTGAAGGGACGCAGCTGCGCACCGTGAGGAGCATGGCTAGGGAGAGAGACGAGCAGCTGCGCCCCTTTGGACTGCTGGTTGATGTCTTCCACCCGCTGACGGCGCAGACGGGGGTGCTCCCGCCTGCAACACTGCCGCTGCCCGCGGCGATGGTGCACCAGGCGTTGAAGTCGATGCGAGTTTCCTTCCGCTCAGGGCCCTTTCTCTGCCGTGACGATCCGTTGCAGTCTGTGCCGGACCCTGCAGCGCAAGACATCCAGCCCCCGGGTATTGATGCGATTCCTGTCCTGCCGTACGGTAAGTGGTCGTGGCTGCAGCCCTATATCGCAGACGGGCAGACGCTGTATTCCAGCTGCAAGATCAACAAGAGCGCGCAGTCTGGCTCGTTGAATATCGATGTGAACTATCCATATACCATGGTCGACGGTATTCTCCAGTCTGATGAGCCTCTGTTGCAGACCTAGGGTTTTAGAACCTATATCCCTTGCATTACTTCTTCAGGCCATAGTTGATTAAGCACAAATTATATCAAAATGAGCAATGTTCCTTGTCTATAAATGAGTATTCCTCGGCCTGCCCTTATCCCTAACCCTCATCAGCCTCCCTAAGCAGTCAGCAGCGAGTATAGAGTGGCCCTATAGGAACTCGCCAATACACGAGGCTGTGCTGGACGCCTAATGCAGGGATTAGTGTTTAGTCAGTCTTCTTGGAGGGATTTATCGGAAACTGGTTATATTATCAAACACGCCGAGTCGAAGCTCAAGTATATTCATTACTTTCATTTAACAGGTAATGGTTAATGTTTAGATTAAACTTCCCACACATATTATAAGTGCACCAGCAATTACTCGAAAACTCTTCGTATGTTCTTACACAATCGAAATATATTTTTTGCTAGATTGTGTATTTCCTTACAACTCGTTATATAAATCTATCTAGAGCTGGATCCTAGCATCAGCTTCAGTAAAGGCGTCTCATTTGACAAGTTAAACCCCAATTGAAATTCTATAATGATATAGTTTCAGTCTGCCTGTAGTTCTCGCTTGAATGCATGTAATTGGTGAATAACTACTGTACCTGAGCCTGGTATCGCTTAGAAGATGTACACCATTTAAGATGTGTCTCTGCCAAGGTCAGCTGGGCCCTGGCGACGTCCAATGCTGACGATGCATGAGGTCCTGCAATCTCTGAGAGCTGCTTGAACTTGTCAATTGCTCGGAAGACTGCTTGGTTGTGAATGCTGTAGATATGAGACACAGCTTCTGTTATGTCCCCTATTTCACTTCCCTTTTTGTAGATAGGGATACCATCCCCCACAAAGTTTATGGCACTCATCATCTCCCCATTCTCAATATCCTTTTCCAATCCTATAAGATCATTCTGTAGACCGGTTATGAGGTTGATGTCGTTTTGGATATCGGAGATTAGATCGAGGCAGTTGGGCGGAAGTTCAGTGCGTTCAATCAAAGCGAAGAAAGGCGCCACTCCAATTGTGCGAGTACGGATGGCCAGATATGTCGACAGATCCGAAGGCAGAAAACTCTGACGAAGACACATCTCCCTCTGGAGACCTTCGATAACATTATAAATCTTTCCAAGAAACGGAGTTATCTCGCTTTCTAGCAGGTAACGGCTGCAGTGCTCCCGGAAGCGCTGCCCTGTCAGAAGAACATTCTTCCTTTCAATATCCAATGCTGCATCTATATCACAAAGATAAAGTGTTAAATTTTGAAAACATCTGTGAATTGATCAGAGCATCTTACCGCACGGAGGGGATCCGCCGTAACGTATCACGTCCATGAACTCGAACAAGATGGAAACAGCTCGATTCGAGTCCATTTCTTCCAGGACGTCATCAATATGGCAGAGCGTTGCCAGCCATGCTGCCATACAGACACAGATTTTGGAAATGTGTATGGTTGGGAAGAAGAGACGTATGACTTTGACCTCCATTTCGGCATGCTGGAGGACTTTATCATTGTCTGTAGGTCCTCCAGGCAAGGACAGCCGGAATTTAGAGTGACCATCGATCACGTCGGCGAGAAGATCCTTCCCCCCTTCAAATCCCTCATTCTCCGGTGCATCAGAAGCTATGCCTGTCAAGCAGTGATGGGGCACTCTAAGCTACAATAGTCAGCCCTCGTGTGTTGAATCTGGTGGCCCACTCCAATCTCACTTTCATTGCAACTGAAATTTTGCTCAAGTATATAGTGTATGTTTTGGTAGAAGGCGGATCAATGTCGCGACCTTGTAAACGTGAAGGCGCTATATCCGCTGCCATTGTGTTTGCGACGGCTCAAGTAATAAATAGTAGGCAGCTCTATACGAAGAGAATCAGATAAGTGAGGAAAGGAAGGATGGAGGTGCGAGATTGGAGACATGGCCTATATTATAGTACAACTCACCTTACCAGTCACAAGGCTTACCGACGTCACGGCATTAGATTGAATACTCAGAGCTGCATTTAATGCTTAACTCTATTTTTAGGTAATATGATCAACATGAAATTCCCGGAATATAAACCTTCGGATGCTAATTGGGCCTACAAAATATCAGGAGGGTCAACAGAATTCTTACAAGGCTTAGGTCTGATAGTTAAGTACTATTAAGGAATATTATTCTTTTCCCTTACTGTCCGCAGCATGTAGGATGTGTTTGGAAAGATACAGAGAGAAAGGTGTTTCTAGTATCAATATAGATATATAACAATTTTGAGTATTCTTACTACTTGCCTATACATGCTATTAGATATAAGAGTATTTCACATGGTCATCTGATGACGAACCAGGTTTTATTTACCCTTACATCAAGGCGTTCATTATTGTGGTGGTACAACATTTTTGAAGCACGTTATCCTATCAAAATCACTGATGAGTTGAACCTTGAAGTCATATGCAATTATCAGGCCTTGAGGGCCTCTGGTGCTTCACCTCCAAATTGGCCATGGATTTGGCTTTACCCCATGGGAAAATTCAAAAGTCCTAGCAAAGCTCCCCATCTACACGTTAATATTATATTAAATATGGTCTTGAATGGACCCTACATAGTTTTAATTCTATTCTAATAAGAGTATTTGACATCAACCCCTTGCATAACACTCTATTTAGTCTATACAACTAGTTTCTTCATGCCAGAAGTAAACCCTGAAACATCTACCCATGCATCGATTTGGAATGCTGCCTAAAGGTAGCACAGAGTGAATGGTGGATGAGGTACTATCTTCTAGGCAGGATCGAGTAATTTGTCTATCTTGTCCTTCTTAAGGAAGTTTCTGAAGAAAGAGATTCAAATCCCGAAATGCCCCGTCGCAAGTAGGGGATTGCAAGCCCACACACAGCCCAAAAAGATTGTGGGTCTAGAGGCAAAAGAGTCATCCTTATGATGTATCATTTGTGATCTAATTAATTTAATTATTTTCATCTGATAGACCCTCTGTAGCCAGAAACTTTGCATACTCAGAGCCGGTTTCTTCTGCATCTGTTGCACGCCTGGAGCCGGCACTGGGTGCATTCGAAGATATACCGGTAGAGATAGTGGGAACATTCCTCGCATCGATGAGGGCCGTTTATGAACCTCCATCGAGAATGGTTGCACTCATGGTTCTCCCGCAGCTCCTGCATCGTTCTCTCCACCAGAAGCTCTCGCAAGGTCGGCCTATCGGGGGGCGGTTCCAAGATGGGAACTTGAACCTCGCCTACTGCTATTCCTTCTAGTTCTTCATCTGACTCTTCGATTACATCGAGAGGCTCATCTGCGTCTTGAGGAAGACGGTCATCCGGTCGAGGGTGATCAGCAACCAGGGGAGGGTCTATCTGTCGATCAATGATCTGGTATGCACGGGCAAGAAGACGATGCTCGTCCCACTGTTCACATGCACAAGCCTTCCACTTCTGGCCACAGTTGTAACAAAATTGAGCACCACAGACACAGCTATTGGCACCTTTGATTAGATGATCATCACTGCAGTATGGAATGAAGGGGGTACAGACGTCATATGGTTGCAACCATGGTCCAGCTCAACCATGCGCCAGCAAGCATAACACCGCTGCCAGCCATTAGTCTGTGCTGTGGTGAGGAGCTGTTGCAGGGCCGTATCGTTCGGGCAGTCGCCTGTGTGTGCCCGCGCCTTGCAGCTGGTACAGGTGGTGCGTCCGCAGTCTAGACAGGTGGCAACGTCGCCTGCGATGTGCGCTGGGGCAATAAAGGCCGAGCATCCAGCAGAGTAGCAGTACGTTCTATTTGGCGTTTCAAACTCGATCTTCTTCTTTTCGAACTCCTGCACGAGGCTATATTCGAGGAAGATGCGCGCGGTGCTCATCACGATTGGCTGCTGGCAACAGCGCGGGGGGAAGAGGGATTCATCGGTCATCGACGCCTTGAACAGATCTTCCAGACAGGAGCGACAGTATTCGTGACGGCAGGGGGCCCGGACCACATCGACGAATGCTGTCTCTTCTCTGCAGGCTATACAACGTCGCATCCGTGCTGGGGGTTGACCGACTCCTCGCCTGGCTGCCCACGTAGACGATTCGGCTCGCTCTTCTTCCTCGGTGGTAGTGCTGTGATGAGCGTCCATGCCGTGATACAGGATCTCCAGCTTCGTCAGAATCTCGTCGTCCAGGCCCGTCGACGGTTCCGGGCCCTGCTGGCAAACATTGGCGGTCACTGGATGCTCGCCGGTATCCGTCAACTGGCGAGCCATCTCTCGGTCCCTGGCCACCCTCTGCTCCTCTGCATAGGTGTCTGCCAGAAGCGATCCATCTGCCAACACAGCGGCTGCAAAGCTCATGGCCATCCGGCGATCCAGGAGCAGCTGGGAATTGTTCTCCAGCTCTTCATTTTGCAGTCGAAACGCTAGCTCTTCGTCTGTTGGTTCGCGGGACTTGCCTTTGGAGGATTCCGAATAGAGGCTAATATCTTGCAGCTGCAGTTGAATGATCAGATCAGCAGTGGCTTGGTCAAGCCCGGTTTCAACCATATAGTCCATTCTAGTAGCTACTCTGAGATATCAAAGGTGGGCCTGGTGGTGTGCAAAAACAACCGCTTCACCGCAAGTCCAGACTTTGCCCCGCCTTTGATTAGTTGTTTTGCGCTATTCCATTTCCGCTTAGATTAGCTATTAACTAATTAAAAGTACTTAATTATGTTAGAGAATAAATATTCATAAATATAGTGATTATAATAATGTATTACTTCTAAAATATAGTATGCTTCCCTTGATGGATGCGTTCCTAATTTTCCTCTATGAATAAGTGTTTATAAACACTCTGGAAACAGTAGACTTTTGCTTAGAATAATTAAAGTAACTGTATAGAACAAGTCATTTTTTACTCTTTATATACTTGAACCCTGGATCAGTAGCATGAGAAATCTCTGAGGCTAGGGCTTATGAGTTCAAGGTTAATATTAATGAGATTAATGACTGAATCAGTAGCACTACCTAAGACTCTGAATTCCTATAAAGAATATAGATTACAACTGATTGGAAGATGTTCGCATGAAAGGAAACTTCAAAGCCAACTCTTTCCGAAGGTCATTTGAAATGAATTCTTCTTCATTGGGAGGTGGCCTTGAGGCAGTTGAGGATAAGAAACACATATGGGGGCAAGATAGAAAGTGTTGTACACTTGACGAGACCAAGATATTGGAGAAATCTCTTAGTCTAGACTTGCAAGTTTGAGGTTAATCTTGACGAGATTGATAGACTAGCAGGTAAATCACTCAGTTACTACAGCTAGTCATATGTTATCCTAAATTTATATCACACAGCCAGACCACTTACAAGCAGACCATCTGGCCTTTCCGAGTGCTTGCCATATGTCTGGTTAAACGTCTCCTCCTCGCCCACACAAATCCTGTACGTCGTCCGAGCATATCCCTCCGCTTGGGCCTCCAGCTCCGGCGCCACGACATGGAACGCGTTGGACAGACACATCCAACAGCGCACCAGACTGTCCACCAAGTATCCCCATTTCTTGACGACAAGGGGCACACCAGGGGTCAGAGGAAGGCAGGCCCCTTCAACGACGTAGCCAAGTGACTCGAGAGTGCCCAGTGCGTATTTAATGGCCTTCAACGGCTGGTTTTGCGTCATGTAGAGCAAGGAAAGCGCCAGACATGGATCCCACAGGCTGAGACGGGGGACTTCCACGGTAGGACGGGTATATGTCTCATTGATCATTGCCAGAATGGATTCAATCTTAGCCGTATCGGGCTTCCGTCGGGCCTTGTATGCCCCCTTCAGATCCGCCCGCAGCCGTTTCCTTCTGGTCAGGTCTCCCTTTGGAGTCCGTTCAAGATCCCGGCAGATGACACAGCGGCATTGAAACCCCCAGTGCTGCAGATCTAGCGGCTGTGTTTGAGTTTCTGATAGCGCTTTATACGGGAAGCGGACTTCTGTGCCTGGGGGAAGGTCTTCGCTGGCACGAACCACCATCATATCCCCGATAAATGACCGTCGAGCGTTGCTGTAGCAGCAATGGTTGATGTGAGATGCTACCGGCCAAACACCACAGGAGTTGAATTTCTCCTCTTTGGCCTCCGCTTCTTCCTGTCTCAACGACCGCATATAACTCTCGCGGGAGGTCAATGGACACCCAAAGCAGTTCAAAGCCGTAACCCGCCCAACCAAGAAGCTGAGGGGGAAATAAGTAACAAGAAGATAGGAATCGAAAGAAAAGTATGAAAACAATCAATAAATGAACAACTGAAACTTACGTGTCCACAATAGGCCGCCCATCAATGGTAGAAACTTCCCCTGCCTGATATGATCCATGATAGAGATCTGTAAAGGACGGTAGAAAGGATGGATTCCTGTACAGCTTCTGTACGATCTGCGCAATTAGTTCGGCCTGGGTTCCGAGAGTCATCTCGTTTGTCTCGGCATTAATAGTGAGACTCAGCTCTTGCTGGGGGTTGTCTGCATCATAAAAGGCATAAGCAAAAGCCTTCTCACAGAACAATAGATCTCCAGCTTGCACGGCCTTTGTTGTAAACAGGCCGCGGCCGCAAGACTCGGTGGCCTGCACCGCTACTGGCCCCAGGAATGTCGCGCGGTCGAGACGTGGCGGGCGACGGCGAGCGGCCTCCTTCAGCAGCTGTTTGAAGGGATACTGGCCGGTATTCTGCTCTGCCAGACGGGCAATGGCTCTCGAAAACTCGGCACGAGCAGCGGTGTTGCCAGGGTATTCCTGGGCGAGTATGCGGTGGACGTCGCACGATTCGCGAAACCTCTGCAGATGGTACAGCGCCTGCGACTGGCGGAAGAGAGCCTTCTCAGACTCTGGACCCCTTAGATCGTCAAGAGCAGCGTCGAACTGGTGGGTTTTCAGCAGGGCGAGGGCGCGGTTCAGCTGGATCGTACGGGCCTCTTCCTCGGTTGGAGAAGCGCCCAATGCTTTGGTGTAACTGATTGTTCAGTATACTGCCAACAAGGACTGGGAGTGAACATACTACTCAATTGCAAGGTGGAAGCAAGAGTCGTTGAATGCATCGTTCCCTTGGATCTTCCAGTCGTCTGCGGAAGCGTCCGTTGCAAGTAGCCGCCGTCTCCAAGACACAGGGATTCTATAATCATCACCAAGAAGCAAATGAATATCAGAGAGATGGTCCACTCGAACGCCATAGTCTCCGTCAGACATGAGCTTCAGATAGGGCTCCTTGACAATCATCACCGTGCCTTCTTGCAGCCGGCCGTCGCGCGCAAGGTCTCGGTCCTGTTGGTACAGCTGCACCATCAGAACGTCGCTATTTTCGTCCTCGGCGATCGCCATCACGGCCGTCATGCTATCTGGCGAGGTGACGGCGCGAAGAAGCAGATAGGAGCCGCGGTGGTGTGTCTCCAGGACGAGGTCTTGAATCGTGATCTTTTTGAGCTCGGTCAAAGACGTGACACAGGGAGGGTAGGCCGGAGGAACGAAAGAGGAGCGAATGGAGGTTTCTTGGGTCGGTGTATTCCGCAGCTGTCGGAACATGAACTGGATCAAGATCTCCTGGCGAGACTTGCTCATCTGAAGGCGCTGGCCCTTGCGAGCCTGAGCCCGGCGGAGCACCTGCTTTTGGCGATCCAGGTACTGCATGTACTTGGGGATACTGGATACATCATGGGTATTCATTTTGACTTCAACCACTGGATATTCAACGAGGTGCCACTGTTTCTGAATGATCTTGATGGATGGAAAGGAGGGGATGGCAAGGCTGATGTGTTGTCAAGGCGGGGTGATGCACGTGTTGTTCTTGCAGGGGTGTCAACATTGAAAGATATCAAGATAGATAGATGTTATTTATAGCACTACTTTAGAGCTGTTTAGACCCTACACCTGGCATAGAATCTATTTCTAGGCAGACTGAACTTCCAGCTGCACAATTGTAAAACCAGGATCAATCGTGCTCACATCTCCAATCCACCACAGCTCCTGCGCCCCGTCCAGACTGGTGTTGAAGGCAAAGTTCTGCTCCCCATTGAGTGCCAGATAGCCATCGTCTGTGAGCCCGTAGCTCGTGATGGTCGTGCCCGCGATCGGCTCAGAGCCCGGCTGGATGAGCCAGGCGAGGCTGTTCACACCCGTAAGGACGGACAGGCCCTCCTCGTCGCCAGAGGCGTTGTAGTAGACAAAAGTGCCACTGTCACTGGCCACGGGAATCACTGGGTAGAATCTCATTAGCATGCCATCTGGTCTGTTTCTTTCTTCTCTCAGTATCTGGTTCGGAACGTACGTTCGAGAATGCTCAGTTCGGACGTGGTGTCGGTGTGTCCATAAATCTGCCATCCGTTGGTCGTCAAGGTCGAGCCATCCTCCGAGGAGACGAGAGTGAATTTAGAAGGCAAAGAAGCAGCCGTGGCCAAGGCAGCCAGGCTGCTAGTAAGTGCAATGACGGGTTTCATGATCAAAGCTGAGAAACTCTTGTAAACTGCAATGAGTACGAAGATTGAAAATGGTTATATATTTGGATGAAAATCAGGTACTCAGCACCATCTCACTCATGCAGGCACAGCCCGTCGATCATTGCTATAAAAGGTTCTTCAGGGTCCAGTGAGACTGCGAATATCTGAGACATGGACGCCTTAATGCTGACTGATGGCATAAGCGACACCGCGAGCCTGTATACGAGCTGCTTGTTGAATCCTCATCAATTCAAGGGAATCTCTAATGATTCAACACGTCATGTTTTACTTCATAGTGAAGGTAATTCCATCAGGCGTAGTATAGATGTAAGTGATCAGTAAGCCATGCGAAGGATGCCCTAACAACTCATTCTAGGGCGCCTAATACCCACTGGCCAATCCAGATATTGTTTCTAAATGTGGTAACAACCGTGGACCAGTACACAGCTATAGTTGCCATCGCTAGAACCTTGGCAGTTTTGGTTTGTCTAGAATCTAGTCTATCCCGAGCCTGCGGCGGAGAATCTCTTTAGCCGACCCTTCATCATAAATCACAAATATACTTCACTAAAACGCAGCATGTGAATGGAGTAGGCTTGGTGGGGTTTCCAATACCTGAACATTGGGTTGAGTCTTGGGGTTAGGGTTAGGTTAGGGTTAGGGTAGGATTAGGGTTTCCTTCATTCGAGCCCAAGTGAATGCAGTGGTGGATTGCTTTGAGATCTGTTTCTGCCATTCGTTTGTACCGCCGAGTGAGCCCATAGTACTAAATCCACTTGGTAGCGAGGCTGATCAGGGGTTGATTGTCGCTGTCTTCAGGGTGCTTGGCCCTTCGCATTGCCAGATATAGCAACAGTAATCAGGCATCAAATCTCGGCTGAATTCATGGCAATGAGAGGCATTGAAGGTGTGTTTGGATGCATTAAATGCCGGGCGTACAGGGTTGATACATCGTGTCCCATTTTACCTACATGCCCATTCTAAGCCTGCAACAGGCGTCACTCTCCATTCTTGAGCGACGAGCATCTTATGACAATGGACATGGAAGTGAATCAACATATCATATGTTCATAATGGAGGAACAACTAGCTGCTTTTGAATGCCTCTTTTTGCTATTTCAAGTCATAAATCTATTCTATGAAATAATGGTGTAATAGGAAGCGTAGAAACATCCCCTACTGGTACTATCTACTACCTACTGATAGGCAGCAGAGATATAAGTCATTATGGCATGATTTCATAAGCTGGTTAGTGCACATTAGTTGTAGGTGAATCAGTATCTTATGTGGTATGATCACTTTCTACTCCCATATAGACTTTTATGGAATTTATCTAATCCCCCTGCAGGAGTGGTTTGATTATTGCATATACTAAAGGAAAATATATTAAATATTCATGATAACAAATCTATAACTTCATTATTGTTGTAGTCTTATCACTGATAGAACAGTCTTTACTTATATATAAGCATAGAGTAGTTCCTTGACCCTGAAATTAGTCTTACGTTATTTCTTATAATAGGCGTGATTATTCGCATGCATGTGCCCATTGCCATGTCCTATTCCCCTCAGAGTTGTCCCAATAATATCACCATTTCCCTATTACTAAGCTGTTGCAATTGGTATTTATCTGCCTGCTGCTAGGTAGTTAGACTGGCTTTACAAGTCAAACACGGCCTCCTATTCTTGATTCTCTAGTCACCGCTACTCGAGTCAGTTCAATATGCCTGTTTAAGCTGATAATATGTGTGGGGTTTACATCTAAAGATAGGATAAATCGTAAAATCCACCTCTTCACCGCAACTACAGCTGTGAAGAGAATACAATTTCATCTACGCGCATAAATAAATAACCATCCAACTCTTAATACAGCATACATCAGTACTCGATATATAACAATACTAGTAGAAATACTCATATCTCTACTCACTCTGGATCATGGATACTGTCTAGGAGTTCATATACTCACTATGACCCCTAGACAGTCTCCATACAGAAATTGAATGAGAGAATATCCACTTGTGGAAACTTCGATCAATGCATGTGCCTCTTGAGAGCAATTTTCGGCTGCTGCGTTGTACTGCAGGTTATCACTCGTGGCAGTGACAACCAGAATACACATGCATATTGATACCTTTTTGTCTGTTTCCTTCGAGTACAGGTGTGGTACCTGCATCAATCTGCCTTCATCCCTGCTGGAGAGGAAATGGGTCCACGGCTCAGGGTTATGATTAGCAGTATGGGTCTTTACTGTTGCTTTCAGCTGTCTTGTTCCTCTACCTTTTAATATATAGATATCAGGGCGGATTAAGGGGCAGAAATATAAGGCTATATGAAGAGGTAACCATCAAACAAGTCACCTCGATATCACCGTATCCTAGAGCTCCTGTAGTCGAATGTTCTGATCTGTGTAGAAAAGGAGATTACAGAGTTTTTTGAGTTCATTAGGAGGTGGAGACAAGCAAGGTTGGCATCGGCTCCGTCGTGGCGCCGTGGGGCAAAGGAGCACGAGCCTTGATTGGGGAAGGCGGCGGGACTGCTCGGCCCGTGTCGTCTGGTGCGGATCAACCCGATGGCGATGGGCCAATCGGAGGGGACGCGGATCTAGGGAGATTATGGTTCCGTCCTGTGTGTCCCACATGGCCCCGGCTCCCTTGTTCAGCGACAATGAGGTACGCGTATATGGTCCAGATATAGTTAGTAGTCCTGTACTCTGTACTCTACCCCTCTGCATGTTCAGAAGTCGCTGCTCGGCCTTTAGCTGAAGCGGTGGGGTCTGAAACAGAATACGAGCACCAACAGGGGTGGAAAATCATCAGTTGCTTTCTATTCTAGTTCCGTCTAGTCTAATCTACTGGCCTGGAACACGTTCCCTTCTCAGGCTTGATCAACATTGACCCAGATGTCGACCGTCT
Organism: Penicilliopsis zonata CBS 506.65; assembly: GCF_001890105.1. Taxonomy (NCBI): domain Eukaryota; kingdom Fungi; phylum Ascomycota; class Eurotiomycetes; order Eurotiales; family Aspergillaceae; genus Penicilliopsis; species Penicilliopsis zonata. The sequence continues at coordinate 74,974 of NW_019208935.1, forward strand.
TCCGCACGCCACCCTCCGGCACCACCTGGGTGAGGCGCTGCGTGCTCTCGGGGCTCCCACCGCCTCTGTGCTTGCTCTGGGCCATCGACCGGTCGCCCCCACCGCCGAAGCTGTGGAGAAGGGACGATCGCTTCGTATTAGGGTTGTGCGATCCGGAGCGGTTGTATCGCGACGAGGATCCTGGCGTCGTCGTGAACAGCTCGATGTCGCCGGACAGATGCATGTCGTTCAACCCGGTGGTCAGGCTGCGCAGCACTCGGTACAAGGACGGCATGCAAGACGCGATGATGCTGACGTACATCATGAGTCTAGAAAATTAGAAGAAAAGATTCAAAAAAAACTAGGAGGAAACAGGAATCAACGTACTCATTACAGATGGCAACATTGACAATAGTCCCTATTCAGTCAGTCTCATGCCTTGACACCCAGGAAGTGACGTACAAGTAGGATCGGTCGATTTCAGGTATTTTGGTAGTAATGCCAGCTCTACCAGACTCACGATCACCGCCCTTGAATGTCAGTGGGTGAGATGAATATACAGATATATAAGCGTCAGGGAAGGATGACATACAAGACCCGCGACGCAAAAGCAGAGATGACCTGTAGCCGTTTCTGCCAGGTCATCTGGACGGTCCAAAGCATGACGATGGGGATGATAATGAGGGCCAGGTCGGTGGCAATGTTGAAGACGATGATGGGATACGCAATGGCGCCCTCTCCCGCACATCGGTTGGGAAGATACTCCCATCGCGGCGAGGAACACTGCAGGGCCGTTCCTAGCAGGGCAAACACCATCCAGACCGTTATCACCGCCAGCAGAATTGAGCTTGCGCGGGTGATCTGTCGTTTAGGTGTGAGGTGATGGACCAGGAGACAGGTCGAGGCCTTGGATAGGTACAGGGCGAGAATGAGAAGCAATTGGGCGGCGTAGGTTAACTACTTGTCAGATAAGTCTAGTCAGCCTTATATGTAGCCTCATACCAAGGTAACGACAACAGACCTTGCTGTACCGGGAGAAGGTATACGCTGAGAGCTTGTCACGGTGTTGCCCGAGGCCATGGTCGACTGTGAACTGGATGAGGAGGGTCTGGAGGAATGCCAAAAGCTGTATATTTCAATCAGGCCATTAGTCGAATCTCGAATATCAACCACTGTGAGGAAGGACATGGTGTATAACCATACCAAAGCTATCCACAAAGGGACATCACAGTTCCAGAAAATGGCCTTTGTATACACAGAGGACCCTAGCTTGGCCAGGACAATAAGGAAAGTGATGAAGAAACAGGAAAAGCCCACCACCGTCAAGATCGGTCCTTTGTTGTCTGCGGTGACTGCCTCAAGGGGTGGCCTCAGGATTTCCGTGGCCAAAGACATAATAATAGTGGTCAAACTACAACAATAATAGGAACACTGGTCAACCCTGCGACATATAAATAAGTATTTAAAGCCGTACCACATATAATTACCAACTAAAATAATCCCTGTCAATGGCTGACGCACTCGCACCACAAGACCATCCGGCGAGTCATGTCCCTTTGCCCCCCCGGAAGCCCTCCGAACCTGACCCCTCGCCCCTATACTTGATGGTTAGTATGCAGTAACTATTGTTTAGCGAGGTGGTTACTTACAAAGTACTGCATCTATACCTTGCAGTCCCCATAGATCTTCCCTGCCCTATTTAGCTATCCATTGTTCCTTTTTTTTTTTTTTTTTTTTTCTTTTTCTTTCCTATCCCCTCACCCACTTCCCCCTCTGTCTGCCTCTATACAGCATGGAGAACAAACCCATTGAATTGGCCCCTGGCAAACATGCTGTCACTGTCACTACTCAGCAAGCCCATGACTCGTCTTACCGGGGATACAAAGCCAAACCGCGTCTAGAGGTACATTTTATCCCTTGATTCTTCTTCCTTCTTCCCCCCTGGCTGTCCTGACTGTTTGTATAGCGCTATCTTGGCTTTCTGCCCATGCTGGCGTTTGCTGCGACGTTACAGGCGTCTTGGGAATCACTATGCTCGAGTCTCTCATCCGGGTTGCTCAATGGTGGCCCTGTAGCCATCATTTACGGCATGTTCCTGTGTTTTGGAGGCTCCTTGTGTCTGACTCTTTCTATGGCTGAGATGGCATCCATGTAAGTTCTATTCATCATATCCATGTTCACACACCCTTGTCATTAGACCCCTGCACCTGGTCGCTTGTAGGTATACTTATACTGAGAATGATCTAGAAATCCTGTTGCCGGAGCGCAGTACCACTGGACATACGAGTTTGCTCCCTTCGGCAACCGCTTTTTGAGCTTCATTCAAGGTAGGATCTGGTTTCCCTTGTAAATAGCCAACTCTCTAATCACTCCAGGCTGGATCACCGTCATTGCGTGGTGGGCAAACGTGGCGGTAGGCCCGTATCTTGTCGGCACCCAGATTCAGGGCCTCCTCGTCCAGAACTATCCCGACTATGTGGCCAAAAACTACCAGGGCACGCTACTCATCTTCGCCATTCTCTTCATTCCCATGTTGATCAACATCTTTGCCCGCCAGCTGCTGGCCCCCGTCGAGGTCATCTCCGGTCTCATCCACATCCTCGCCTATCCGGCCATTCTGGTAACCATGATCGTCCTGGGTTCTCGCCACACCGACAAATGGGTCTGGACGCAGTTCGTCAACGACCAGAGCGGCTGGCATAATGACGGAGTCATCTGGTCTGTTGGACTGTTGACTGCCGCCTTCAGTCTGAGCAGTATGTTGTTTCGTTAACCATGATTCTAGCCCTATATTCCCCCCATTAATTCTTGTCACAGGCTTCGACGGTGTCATCCACATGTCCGAAGAAGTCAAGGATGCCCCCCGTGCTGTTCCCCGGTCGATGGTCTGGGGCTTGACGATCAACGCAACGATGGCTACGGGCTTCGCCATCGCATTGCTGTACACGATGGGCGACTTTGACGCCGCCCTCGACTCCCCCACCGGCTATCCCATCATCGAGATCTTCTACGCCCAAACCGGGTCCAAGGCTGCTGCCAGCGCCATGATGCTGCCCATTCTCCTGGCGGGCTGCTACTCCTCCTTCAACGTCCTGGCCTCCGTCAGCCGTTTGACTTGGGCCTTTGCCCGAGACGGCGGCTTTCCCTTCTCCGAATTCTTCGCCTATGTGTCCCCGCGCTACAAGATCCCCCTGCGCTCCCTGTTCCTCGTCACCACCATCACCGTCCTCATCGCCCTCATCAATCTCGGCTCCTCGGCCGCCTTCAACGCCGTGCTCTCCCTCGACACCCTCGCTTTGTACGCCTCCTACCTTGTGCCCGTCATCTTCGTCCTCATCAAGCGCGTGCGCCAGCCGGAATCCATCCGCTGGGGACCCTGGCGCCTGGGTCGGTGGGGGATCCCCGTGAACGTCATCGCCATCGTGTACGGGACGTATATCACCATCTTCCTCCCCTTTCCTGAGACGCAGCCCGTCACGGCGACCACCATGAACTACGGGGCGCCCGTGTTTGGTATCGCCATGTTGTTCGGTCTCCTTGATTGGTTTGTGCGGGGGAGGAAAGTCTGGAATGGACCGACCGTCAGTGCGGAGGATATCGCGGAGAATATCGCGGAGAATATCCCTTAGTTGGTGCAATTGCCAATGTACAAGTAGATAGTATTATAACTGAGAATCGCAGTCAGAAATCAGCTCCATATATACTTAAATAGTATCATAAAGTAGCCCTCTTCTACCAAAGACATAAGATGAGGCATTCCTATGCGAATCATTGAATTCATTCCCTTACTCCTATTACTCTTCTTACTCATTCATCTATTATTAAATGTCCTACTTTTAGTGCAGGGTAACTTGCATAAGGCTCAGGTAATCATAGCCTATATATATTATAACTAGTAAGGCACTTCAATATTAAATTAAAATAAAAAGCTAAATAGAGACTTTTCCTATTATGCTTTAGATTCTGTGTAAATAAAGAAATCTAGATGCGACCCTAGCTAATAACTACCCCTAATATAGCTAAAATAGGTGAAAGGACTCATTTTATTATCTTATTCTCCAAAACATAGCACTATATATCTTGAGAGACATATTTCCCCTTTTTGAATGATAGGTTGATGCCTTCTTTAGAGAATAAGGCAATTCATATTCATTATGCCTAGAACGAGTCCTCCGCATCGGGGCCAACCATGAAGTTATTCGCGCGAAGCTCATTGACTGGTTTGGATGGAGTCTACCAGAGGACCCGGAATCTGGTTATAAGGAACAAGGTGTCTCTATGAAAATGTCTGCATAGTTTTGATATTAAATCTTCTGCAAATACCATATTTCTATATGTAGTATTAGTATTTGTGCATTGAATGAGCATTCCTCTACTAGGCTTTGTAATTGTAGGATAATATCATCTCTACTATATAACATCTACTAAACATCCTATCTACTCCTCAACTCACAACTAATTCCCCAGTCAGCGGTATTTGCCACGACTACGGTATGATATTGCCGATATCAATAAGCGCCCTGGTAATGTAAAAATTCTACCTAGTCAAACCATGAGAGCTGTGGAGAATGTGGTAAATATATGTATTAAGGCTTTATAAGTTTCAGAAGTAGGCATTTATAGTCCACTCAGAGGATTTTATTATATTTATAGTCATGGTCTGGAAAGTCTTTTCTGTTAACTCCAAGTAGTAGTAATTGTGTTTAGACAATATTTGCAATACAAGCCATGTACATGGATATAAAGTAACTTCTGATAATTGAACTACAGCTTCGGTTTAGGCGCGGAAACAAGACCTGTTTTATGCTCTGTGATCAAATGGCGGAGGATCTTCCCTGTGCCATTCTTAGGGAGCTGCGTCACTTCCCACACGCCCCCCTTCAACCTCTTATAGCCACTGACTTTACCGTCCAGGAAGCCCTGAATGTGTCCCAAGGCAGTGACTTTGTCTTCCTTATCATTCAGATGCGCCTTCAGAATGACGTACGCCGCCGCGACATCCGTCTGCTTGGCCTCGTCATACACAGGGCCGACAGCCACCTCGGCGACATGGGGATGACCGACGAGATGATGCTCCAGCTCCTGCGGACTGACCTGGAAGCCGCTGGACTTGAACAGCTCCTTGGTGCGGCCGACAATGGCCATGATCCCAGCAGGGGAGATGGTGCACACGTCCCCCGTGTTGTACCAGCTGCCCTCCTTGAAGGCTGCCGCCGTGGCTACGGGATTGTCGATGTACCCGGGGGTAACATTGGGCCCGCGAAGCCATAGCTCGCCCTTGGCTCCGACGGGCACGTCCTTACCGTCGCCGTCACACAGGCGGAACTCCATGTTGGGCACGAACGAGCCGACCTGGCCGGCCGGGAGCATCTCGCCCAGCTTCGACCAGGAGACATACGGGGCCGCCTCGGTCATGCCGTACAGATTGACGAGCGTCCAGTCGTGCAGCTGCAGCAGCCGGTCGGCCACGCTCTGGTTCTGCACGCCCATGCCCACCAGGTACTTCACCGAGGAGAGATCGTACTTCTTGGTCAGCTCGCCGGTCAGGAGAGCGGTCACCAACGCCGGGGGCAGAGGCATGTCCACGACGCGGTGCTTCTCGACCAGCTCGCACAGCCGGGGGATGTCCAGCTTGGGCATGATGACATGCTTGGTGCCTCCCCACGGACCCAGAAACAGGGGCACCGTCGTGTTGGCGATGTGCACCATGGGCGAGTACACCAGGCTGGTGTGCGGGGGGGACCAGTGCGCCGGATCGTGGGCATGGCATTGGTACACGTTGGCGACGTAGTTGTAGTGCGTCAGCAGCACGCCCTTTTGCTTGCCTGTCGTGCCAGACGAGAGGTGAATACTGGCCGCGCGCGTGCGGGTGTCGCTGTGGTGAGGGACCTCCATGCTGTCCGCCGACCTGAAGGAGTCAAAGGACGGATATCCATCCACGGAGCCGACGGTGATGATCTTGGGTGGGTTGAATTCCGGATCAACTTCTTTCGAGGTTTTCAACGCTTCCAGAACCAACGGAAGCACCTCCGACCAGACAATCGCATACGCCGGCTTGCACACGGTGAAGGCGTATCCGATCTCGCCCGCCCGCAGCTCGTGGTTGATCGGGCAGAAGACGCCCCCCTGCCAGAGGATGGCATGCACGGCCTCGATGAAGGTGACGCCGTTGGGCATGAGCAGCGCCCACCGGCTCTGGTCGGCGGGCTGGAAGTGTGAAGACAGCCCCTGGGCCAGCCCCCCGGCGTTCTGGCGTAGTTCTCCGAGCGTCACGCTGCGACCCTCAAAGGTGTCGGTTGCGATCTCATGGGAGGGAGGAAGGGGGGGAGAATGGGCGCTGGCATGGAGTAATTCCGTGAGATTCACATCTTGGGGGATGGAGATTTCCTGTGGTGATTTATATATATGCATTGTGAGGAGAGAAGAGGAGAGGAGGAGAATAGAATTAGAGAGAGGGAGAGAGAAAGATTTAAAGAATTAGGAGATATTCAAGAGAGAGAGAGGAGAGTGAATTAGAGAATCAGGAGAAATTAAAGAGAGAGAAGAGAGAGAAGAGAAGACAATTTATGCGGGGAAACAAGCTACCAGATCAGTTCCTAGGCTAGCCCAGATGTGGTTAATCCATCTTCAACCAGGCTAACTGCTTACAGTCTAGCCCCCCCCCGCTAGAGGAGAAGATTAAAATGGCTGCCACAACTTCGGCTTCACTTCCTCAACCAAGAGATCTTTATCAACGCCGTCAGGATGAATCCCCCACCCACGCAATTCCTCAAGCTGAGCTTCCCCGCCGAGCGTGTCCTGCTGGTGACGATGGACCGCCCCGAGAAGCTGAACGCCATGACCACCGCCGCCTACGCCGAGTTCGGCCTGCTGTGGCCCTGGTTTGACGCCGAGCCCTCCCTCTCGGTCGCCATCCTCACCGGCGCCGGGCATCGCGCCTTTTGTGCGGGCGCCGACCTGGCCGACTGGGCAGACCGCCAGGCTGGCAAGACCGCCCCGGCGCCGCTGCTCGACGCCCCCTCCAAGGAAGCAGCGCAGACGCAGCTGCTCAGCCGACGCCTGGGCAAGAAACCGGTCATCGCCGCGGTCAACGGCCTCGCCCACGGCGGCGGCTTTGAGATGGTCGTCAACTGCGATCTGGTTGTCGCCTCGCGCTCCGCCGACTTTTGTCTCCCCGAGCTGCAACGCGGCGTCGTGCCCATTGCCGGCTGTCTGCCCCGTCTCATCCGCACGTTGGGCCTGCAGCGCGCCTCGGAGCTCGTTCTGACGGGGCGCAGGATCCCCGCCGCCGAGGCCTACGCATGGGGGCTGGTGAATAGGGTCGTCGAGCCCGAAGGTGTCCTGGAGGAGGCAGTGCGCCTGGCGGTCTCGATCGCTGCCAACAGCCCGGATGCAATCCTCTGTGCCCGGCGCGGTCTCAGGGAGGGCTGGATCCAGGCGGATGTCGAAGATGCCACACAGACCACATTCGAGGATCTGTTCACTCAATTGCGCTCGGGGGAGAACATGCTGGAGGGCATGCTCGCTTTCAAGGAACGGAGGCCTCCCAAGTGGGTTCCTAGCAAGTTGTAGGAATTGCCTTGGGGTTAGGGTTGTTTCCATATAATCCACACTGTTGTGAGTGAGATGGTGATATCAGGCTGTCTAAAATGCACCGCGCTAATCTCTGCTTATCTCTATGCTATCGCTGCTATCAGGAGAAGACCCACAGATAGCCAGATCAGGTCCTTTCCAAGCATTATTGAGATGGGTATTCTTTCGAGCTATTTCTGAGCGCATTGGTCCTGTATAGACACTGGGCTAGGATTAGACTGTAATATCAATTATTCTCGAGTGATAATTCGGCTACCTTTAGAAGGGTCCTGATATCAGTGCAACATTGCACTATAAAATATGCTTTCTGTGCGCCCTCAATTCAGTTGTATTTCTCTCAAATCCCATAGCTAGTTGTTGTGTCACTTGTGCTAATAATGAATAATATCATTATAAAATTCATAAACAGAGCTTGGTGAACAACCTCCATGAGACTTTCAATACTAATCTTATTTACTTAACTTACTTGAATCTATAGTTTATACTACTAATATACTTATAGCATTCAGGCAAATGAACTATTCTATCTGTGCTTTTATTACTGTCCATGCTATAATACCATCATAACTCTTGATTAATCCAATCACAGTGATACTGCCTATGACTGTGTTTTGGATGATGGAATTCATTTATCATTATATTGTATCCCCCAAGAACACCAGAAAGTCCAGGCCACCTGGCTATAACTCCTTCATACTATCATACCATCCCTCGCCGGAAATACTGCTTCCTGGCAACAGACTGCACCTTCTGGGCATGGACTGCATGAGGCCGCTGAACCCAACTATCAATAATGATGATGAATAACCAGAAGAAATGACTTACATTTCCTGCACTCACAGGCACTGTCCAGTCGTTGACCGAAAGGGGAATATACCGGGAATGCTCTCCATATTCGAGGTGCAGTTGAAGATCGAGTCCAAGTCGGGAATACTGGGAAGCAGCGAGATTGGGAAATTGTCGTCTAGCATGTCGAAAAGGTCTGTTTCTGTCTCTGTCTCGGTGATGTTTGTCGCATTCACCGTGGTGTCTTCCTTTCCCCTTGCCCTTTTCAAAGTGCTTCCTGTATTGTCTGATGCAAAACTGCCTGGAGATCGCCCTCGGACTGTGATAGGCATACTCTTCAGCTGGCAGAGAAGATGCCGACTGCCTTTGATGTTGGCCAGGATGGTGACCCGCACATGGAAATACTGCCATGATCCCCGTCGTTTGACCGTCGCATGGCGGAACTGGACTTTCTCCCAGGCCAAGGACATTTCCTTGCCTGGATCGATGGAGAGGATCGTCGTCGCGGTAGTGGTGTTGCTACTATTGTTGAACATCTTCACCGGCTCTTCCTGAGAATCGACGGCGTCCAGGGCAGCATCCAGGCTCGTAATCCGATGCAACTCCCCGTCCCGCTGGATGCTCACAGCCGGCAGCACCAGACTGCCAAGCACCTTGAATTTGTTGCGGCGGTAGAAGATCAGCTCGCCCTGCTCGGCGATGAAGCGGCCATGCAGATGGGCGGAGATGTTGACCTCATGGGCGTTGCGAGTGCTGTCGAAGACGGTGTTTTTCGTGATGATTTCGAATCCTGTGTCCATTCTGACTTCAATCTGTCTGGGGATGGAAGAATGAGATGTGAGATGAAATGCGGGGTTACATTGACAGTGTTATATTAAAGGTCTGTGCCCAATCCTAAACTACATGACTAAAATGTTACTTTAGGATACTTCAAAGGATATAGTCTCTCATATATTTATCTATTAGGGAGTTTATCTTCATTAATGTAGTTATTCAGCTATAAATCTCTAATACTTTGTATCTATTATGTCCCCCTGTAGAGCCGAAAAAATCATAATGCACTATGCTCTACTCCCGGTGAATGTCGGCTCCACGCTCGGCTCCACGATTGAGTCGGATATCTTTTCGGTCTACGTAGAATGGGGTATAGAATGCGGGGAGATTCCTTCAGAATGTCGATTCATACCTTCAAACAATCCAACATGTACATTCCGGGTCCATTGCAAGTGCTTCGCCTGTGCATGGGCATCGTCGTCGCGGTGTCCACAGGTGGTGCAGCATCCCTGGCTCTGCCCCGAGGATGGTCACCCTGATCCTGGATTCGATGCTGGCGCACGACCCGTACACCCTGCCGCTGGCCACGGTCTACAAGGCGACCGAAAACTCGCATCCAGCCGCTCTGTCCATGATGACCGCCTGGCGCACGATCACCGAGGCGGGCCCCCCCAGCCTTCTCGCCCTCGACAGCAGGCAGGGGACGGCCTATTTTGCCCTGGACGTCAGCGAGGGCAACGCCGCCAGGGAGACCATCCTCCGCGGCCGCATCAAGGTGGTCGACATGGATGAGATGGAATCCGAGGGCGTGATGCCTCTGCTGGCTCCCTTTGGAGCCACAGGCGACACGCTGGAAGTGCTGCAGTTTTACGACGACGCGCTGCAGGCATGCAGATCAATGTTTACCTGAACGGGCCCAATATGACCTCGGCCTGGGTATAGCCTGTGACTGGTGGTCATCCGTGCTGGAGATGCTGTAGATGACAGCTTGAAATGACTCTATCAAGTTCATACTAAACCCTAACCCTAACCCTAGTAGTCTAATTCCATACTTGAATCCATCTCTACTCCCTTAACTCTGGAACTGCACCGTCTGGTTCTCCCGGCAGACTCGTCGGGATCCTGTACATCTCATAGTGGTGACTTACCAACTGCTCAATCCTCCCTCCCCCACACGTGGGATACCCCCCCTGGAGCCTGCCAAGTCCACGTTGCCATAGCCCGGAAAGTGCTTGACGCAGGTCATCAGCCCGCCTTGATGCTATCCCCGGACCGATTCTCCGGCCTGCTCGGCCACTGCGTCGGGATCAGGGCCAAACGACCTCACCCCGATCAGCTGGAAGCGCTCCTTTGAATAGTCATGGTCGGAGGTATATCCATTGCTGCTAGGACTGCCCGTTGTGTCTTCCGTGAACGTCCACCACCGGGCTGATCAGCCAGTTGACGCCTAAACACGCCAGCTCGGCGGCACTCGGGTGAGACGAGGGTCGTTGCACGCCGCCAGGCCCATTGCAGAGGGAAACTGGCGCAGATAGTTGTCGTCGCCGATGGAGTTGACGGCGCCATTCTCCTGGTCCAGACTGATCAAGAGGGGGGGTTTGTGGCCGGCCGCGTAGGCGAGGTTTTGCAGCGACTGAATGAGCTATAATCAATATACATAAACTAGTGTATCCAGAGTTATACCTGAATAGCTTGGGGGGCGTCTATTAATTAGATATTATATAGTATTCAACAGACAGCATTGGAGATATACTGTACATACCTAGTAAATTCCTCGCCTGCAGGGCAATGGCCCCAACATGGTGGTCCTGGATAAGCGACTGCACATGGGGAGTGATGCTGGTCCCTTCAAAGCCGATTTGTCCAAGGTTTCATTATTAGGGGAACTGTTTCGGTACAGAGCGCAGGTACGGCCATTCGCCTGCGCGGGTGCGTTTGATTGCTTTCAGTGCGGCGGTCTGGAGGGTGTTGATTTCTTCAGGCGACAGGATCAAGCGGATCACCACGAAGCCGTTTTTCTGCAGGCATTCAAGAGAAGACATGATATGTAGAATATGGGATATAGAATGTATCTGTTGTCTATAATCTGTCGACTCGTATATAGTCGAGAGGTGTGACGCCACATAAGGTGATATGGATACCGGGTGTAGTATATTATATGGCATGTTGTAAACTCATGTATGTTGCTTAGAATACATAGAGCCAATTGAGCCGCAAGGCAGTATAAGTTATTACTTTGTTGTAACCATTTTGATACTTGATTTACTCGCCAACTGTGTAAGTAATTATTATATAGATAATACTACTCCTTAAATTCATCATCACTATACTCAATATATACTGAATATATGCTCAATCTCATCGACACTCAATCTAAAGTTCGTGCAGTGTCGGTTGCCTATACAGTCAATTCAATATAATTCAATACTTCTAGACAGCGACTGACGTACTTGGAGAAACAGGTGCATTTTGGCGGTGTGCAATTACACTGTATGCCATCAGGAGAGCTACTATGCAGTGTGCGCTGGGGGACACGGGGGGTGAATTGCTCGGCTAATGTTGTGTAACCCAACAGCAACAGGACAACTAGAAATAGTAGAACCTGCATGATAGAAAATATAGTAAGAGAATGACCTATAAACAATAGGCATAAGATATTAGGACAGTCTTGAGAAAGATCCCTTGCTGGTTAAAGAACCATTAAGAAATAGCTCAGAATAATAACTTAAATAGTGCTAAAGGTCTTCCGCTTTAGTCTAGATAGATAGTATCAAGTTCTACATCCGTCTTTTGGGTGAAACTGCCCGCCTAACATTCTTGCCTGATGCTCCCTTACTGACCGACCTTCTGGCAGCCTTTTCTAGGAAATATCATGGAGATGGATACTTAAAAGCTGAACATGGCCCATCTGACTACAGATTTGCCTTCCAGTCCATATGATCGAGTAGGTTGGTTAGGCATAAACAAAATGAATGCCGGGGGTCAGAGAAGAAACCCTAGGGTTGATGAATCTCTCTGCCTCGAGTCGCTGCTTCTTCCGGTCGTCTCTTCCAAGAATTCTTCCATCGAACATTCCGACACTTCCACAATCCTGCCTTCCACGAGCTTTACTTCCATAATCGGCCCTCCCCCTTCCAGCCCACGCGAGATCGAAGATGAATCCATCCAGCCCAAGCCACCAATCCGGCGTTATCCCCCACCGGATCCTGGCCTGCGCATCCGCCACATCTGCATTTTTGGCCTGGCTGCAGGATGGGCCTTTTCCATTGCCTGCCTAGTGCTGGGATTGCTGCTGGTGATCTCTAATCATAATATGGTGCCTGAAAAGTTGCAGGGGATGATAATTCTGGTCAATTTCCTCCAAATCAACATCGCTCCCGCCTCGATCGACCTGGCCAGCCATCGCATTTTCCCGTTTCCGGCGGGTACCTCGATGGCCCTCAAGCTGGTCATCAACCTACTGGCCACCATCATCGTCGACACGACCAACTACATCCACGCGGTGAGCCTCAAGTGGGCGCTGCTCGGCGAGCGCCGGCTGGAGTTCAATTCCACCATCCGTCTCATCACCTGCACGCGGTCTCATGGGCCCAACAGTTGGTACATGAATGCCATCTCCCTCGTGGCACTTGCGCTGACCTACGGCGCCGTCTCGTGTGTTGTGACGGACGTGACGACCATCGGCCACTGGGATCCGCAGGCAAAGGAGTTCATCACCCATCCGATGCGCCAGACGCTGGACTATATCAGCGTCAATGGAGCTGTGCTCATTGCACTTGGAATTGGCATTTTCGTTCAGGTCTGTATCTCCACCTACTGCCTCCTCTATGACGGGAGACGATCAGCAGTCAGGACGTGGAGTCGTAACACCCTTACCAACGCCCAGCTCTGGGCAAAGGCCATGGAAGACGATGACGATGATGCTTCTCTCGCCGTGGTGGAAGTATCTGTGCAAAACGAACAGGCTTCGATGCTAGAAATAGCACCACAGGTGCGACTCCTCCGACACCTCATCTGGGGCGTCTGTCTCTTCCTTTCTCTCTGGTCTCTCGCCCAAGGCATGGCGACAGCCACCGCCGGGCACAGCATGAAGGACACCGTCGACTCTCTGCCCAGGCCACTGCATCACTGGCGGTTCTACGGCGCGTATTCGTGGGCATTCTCCGACCAGAGTGACCCATACTGGCTCGGGCTCATCATCCAGACCGTCTGCCAGTCTTTCATCACCTTTGCCCTGCACTGCGTCGAACTGCTCTTTAATCTCTCGCGCGACGAGGCTGCCTGGCGCCAGACGGAATCCATCGGGGCAGAGATCGACCAGTCCTTCTGGTCCACCCTCAACTGGCAGATCTTCCTACTGGTGATTGCCAAAGCCACTGTGCACTGGGTGTTTGGGTACGCCATCTCTGCCGACCTCACCTTCAACATCTCACTCCTTCCAGCCATCACTTTGGCGGGGATGTTCGCCCTGCTGGCCCTCTTCGTCGAGTACATGGTCAAGAAGAGACCATTAGGCTCCCTTCCAGCGACGTACGGCTGTTTTGCGCGTCTCGCTGAGCTGGTCGACGACTGGGACCATCCCCGGCTCTTCTGGGGGGACCGGGGGGCTTTTGATGCCCATCGCCGGCGGGCAGGCACTGCCGGACGACGCTTAGCAGATCTGCAGCCGGGAAGTGATTATATCATCGTTAAACATACTGATGATTTACAGCATAATGATTTACAGCATAATAATTTACAGCGTGATAATTTACAGCATGATAATTTACAACATGATAATTTACAGCATGAGAGTATTACAGCATGAGAATATGCTAGTGCAACACTGCTTCTACATTGAATGCTTGAGATCTGGTATTAAGTATATCCTACAATGGCAATGGTTATATTATCTTACTATAGTCATATAATTGATGACATACGTTGATATATATACCTTTATTTCAATTCATACTTCCTTCTCTTACCATATTATCTGCATACCAGCCATGCTATGTTGCCTGTTTTTAGGAGAATATATAGCAATATTTTATATTGGTCCTCAGCATGTCTAGAATACTATATATTCCGTCTACTCCGTATTGGCTCCATCAACTGACTATACTAACAGCTCAAAACAAGGCTCGTTCCGTCGACTGGCTGTGCGTTCCACCGTCGGTATTTCTGACAGAGCCATCCCAGTCTCGCTCCTGCTTAGCTCTGTCTCTGTTCCTGTTTCTGCGCCTGTTTCAGGTTGATTCTGACTCTGACTAAACCGGCGCATCTCCGCCTCCCTCGCAAGCACAGCGTAATGGGTCCGGCGATAGACCCCCAGCACACTCAACGCCAGGCCGACAAGCTCGTAGACAAACAGGACAGGCAACGCATAGTCGAGCTGGGGATTACACCCGCCCGACCAGATGTCGACCAGGACCTGAAACACGCTGTGCGCCGGCAGGGCGTACCCCCATTTATAGAACGCTGGGGACAGCTCAAATGGCAACAGGATGGAGGTGACGTTGAGGATGATCCAGGAGATGAGTGCCATGGGCACAAATGGCGGCAAGATCCAGATGGTGAAGATGTTGAGGACGAGAAAGTTGAGATGCGCAAACAGCCACAGAACCATCCACGTCAGCACAAACTGGGCCCCGTTCACCTGCCAGCCGTGGCGAAACGCCCAGATGGCCCCCGTCGTGCACAGCGAGCCGACCAGGGTATAGGTGACGGACAACAACACGCGGATCATCGTCACCCGCTGTACGGGCAGTGAAAGGTACAGCTGGAACTGCTGGTGCAGGCCGTTGATGTACCCCAAGTAGAAGAACTCTTGGATCAGGATCAGGATGATGACCAGCGTGTTGTAGATCAGCCGGGAGCCTTGAGTGGTTGGTTGGATGTTGATCGCTGACAACACCCACGGCTTCACAAATGACTGCACGGAGATCTGGTCCGTGTGGTTGACGGTCAGGATCCTCTGCGGCGTGGAATAGACCACCCGTGCGGCCTCGGCGAGGATTTGCATCTCCTCTTCCAAGGAGTCCACCACAGTCGGATACCGCGCTTCGTTCCAGGCAAAGAACATGATGTCGGTCGTGTTGTATTCTGTCCCGCTTACCAACGCTGCCGACACCCGGTTCGACGCATTGGCTGTGATGTACAGCCCGCCCCAGTACTGGATGCTGCACACTGAAGAGACAATATCGACTGGCTGGGGATACTGTGCCGGCGAATGCTCGGTGAGGGTCGGGAATGTAGGGCCTTTGAGGGTCGAGTAGGCCGAACGGACTGCGGCGCCGATTGTTCCGTTATTATCATAATCAATAAAGGCCACATTGAGATTATGCATATGTGTTGTCTGTTGGAAGAGAGAGCCAAATAGGTAGCAGAATAGGCCTAGGAAGAGAAGCTGTAGGAGAATGAAATTGATCACGGCGGCTTTTATCACTTTCTTATGCTGGGGAGGTACCCCGTAGACTTTCTGCTGCGCTTTAGGATAGATCATCATTATGAATTACCTCACCATATAGCATATCACATTTGAATAGCAGTATAAGAATGATCTTGAAGTCGAGGTTGAGATAAGATTAATGAGTCATAGAGTTCACAATTAACCTTTTATTTGAGGTTGATAAACTCGAATTATATTGACACCTCATATCCACCGCGCGTTTAATGACTAGTTTTTAAATGCTTTGAACACCAACCAGTTGAGGAATAAAGACCATCCTTTTTATAATAAATAGCTCTTCCTAAGGGTGTCTTAGAAGCAGATTTTACTGCATAATATCTAGGCGGGCTCAAAGTATTCATTCATAGCATGCTCACTGTAGTATATCCTTTTGATTAAATTTTTGTATAGAATATGTCTTCATTGCCGTGTTGATCCATATGTAACGGCGACGGCGAGGTCGTTCAAATGCTTTAGGCTAGCCGCGGTGAATAGACATACTATTCCTATTCTAGTTTAGTATTTGAAGGGGAGAGAGATATCAAGTATACCTTATAATATATCTCTCTCTCCTCTCCTCTTTTCTCTCTTTGTTTAAATATTTTAGTATTGCAGCCACCAATTGATTATTCATTTGCTTTGGGCCGTCACATAAGGCTCTTATTTCATCAGTCTCTAATAAGGCAACCTTCAGTTGCTGACATCTAGTTATATCGGATAGGATATTGAAAAAAGCAGTCAAATACTAAGCATATGGTGGTCATTAGGGTAGGACTGCGCTATGCGCAGACCTAGATGCTTTAGTAGAAGGGCTAGTTACAAGAGACAAATTATCATGAATCATAATACTATATGGTATCTAGATTGCCTATTTTTCTATCCACCATCACTAGAAATACTAGCGGGCTGTTATATATCTATCCTCATATTTTGACCATGAAAGAGCTCCTAAAGGGCTAGCCTGTTGCTCTCTGAATATGAAGTGGCGATTGACTTCAAATGCCGAGACCAAAAGCCGTCGCGCATGTCAGGCTTAATCCTGCTCCTGAATTATAAAATATTACATAACTATATCTAAAAGTACCAGAGTACCAGAGACAGATCTTTACCAGGTGGTGAAAGTGAAAACATTCATCCTGGATGAGAAAGAACAAGTCTTTCAAGAAGAAAAAAGATGAATGTTGAAATACTCAAGAATACTCAGTTTTCTATCTACATCTCTATGCTGATGTATAGGCAATGCAGATCAGTCCATTCTGTTGTCTGTCTATTCCATATCCATCAATCCTAGACTATATGGCTGCTCTGTATAATTAATAATACAACAGAATTTCATGTCTTGATGGCACCACTCGGTGTTTGAAATCTTACGACAGTATAGATATCAGGTATAAAAGGAGACGGAAGATATAGAGATGTATGAAAGTGGTATAATCTTATATACAATGGAAGTTGATGGGGGATATGGATGGGTCGTCACCGCGGCCACCTTTTTCAACAACGCCCACCACTGGGGGATCATCTCAGTGAGTACTACATACTATCTATCCTGATACATGAGCCGAGCTATACCGAGCGGTAAGTATATATATCAGAATGCTGATAATCAGTCCTACGGGGTCTTCCTCTCATACTTCCTCACCCACAACGACTTCCCCGACGGCAACAGTCTGGATTACGCCTTTGTCGGCGGCCTGTCCGCCTCACAGGCCTTCATGATCGCCCCCCTGGCAGCGATCATCAGCCGGCGAGTCGGCCTGAAACTGACATTGGCGCTGGGAATTGTGCTCGAGACAGCAGCCCTGCTGGGAGCCTCATGGGCAACGCAGACCTGGCAGTTATACCTGAGCCAGGGAGTGTGTTTCGGCTGGGGGCTGGGCCTGCAGTACGTGTCAACCATTGCCATCATCCCGCAGTGGTTCACCCGGCGACGGAGTCTGGCGGCGGGGATCGCGGCTGCAGGGAGTGGCACAGGCGGCCTGCTCTATTCCCTGCTCTGCGGTGCCGTCCTGCTGCCCCGGTTCGGCCCCGGCTGGACGTACCGTATCCTCTGTTTGATCCAGCTGGTGGTGAATACCGTCTGTCTGCTGCTTCTCCGTGACCGGAACAAGATCACCGGCACCATCACGCACAGTATCTCGCTTCGCCATCTCGTCTCCCACGTCGAGCTGTGGCTCTTGCTCGGCTGGGCGTTCTTCAGCACCCTCGGCTTCATGGTGATCTGGTACTCGCTCGACGACTTCTCGCGGAGCATCGGGCTATCCGCGCCCCAGGGGTCGATCGTCACGGCCGTCATGAATCTAGGCCAGGTGGTCGGCCGCCCGCTGGTAGGCTATTTCAGTGATGCTGTTGGGCGGCTGAATATGGCGTCTTTAGCAACAGGCTTGACTGCGTTGCTGTCCCTCCTACTGTGGACATTTGCTCGTTCGTACGCCTCCACCCTCTGCTTCGCTTTCTTTGCGGGTATGGTGTTTGGGGCTTTCTTCACAGTGAGGCAACGTGAATGAACCATTCAATGCCCAATACTAACAAAGTATAGGTCGTCTCGCCCGTCGCTACCGAGGTCGTGGGGCTGGAGTATCTCTCCTCCTGCCTGACCATCGTCTGGCTCACCTGCGTCGCTCCAGCAACCTGTACGTATATCTATAGATATATTTTAACATCTCTAACGTCGATAGTTGGCGAGCCGATTGCCCTGGAGCTGAGGACGGTGGGGTCGAACGACTATCTCCACGTCGAGTTATTCACAGGCTTCATTTATGTCGGGGCAACCATCTGCGTCGTTCTCCTGCGGCAGTGGAAGGTGATACGCAATGAGGATGATTTCCTATTCAGGACTTGGATTAAACGTGTCTGACATACTGTTCAATCCTCTTGACCAGATCTAGGTTAGGTTCACCCTTAGCAAATAGTCGAGTATTAAGAGTTTAGTTATGAAACCATTGGGTTTAGGGTTAGGGTTTAGGGTTGACCCTACTCTAGAATACACAGTCTGCGCTAAAGAAACAAACCATACAGATACCATCATCCCAGCATCAATCTTAAGCCTCGATGGAGCATGAAATGGAGCCATGACCTTGTATCCCCCCTATCCCGGGCCTGCCAGGTGTCATCTAGAATCTCGAGGGCCTTGAGATTGGCCGGCAGCCGGTTGATGGAGTACAGGGCGTTGAATCGCTCAACCACCAGCATCCGCTCGGTATCGTCGGCGGCCGTGAGCTCGGAGCCAGCCGTTAACAGACAGATGGCCTGCATGTTTGTATACCAGTTGGTGGTGGGGATGAGGATGAGATCCCGTACCGTCTGGACGGCATACTGGCGGATGAGTTGATCGGTGAAGTCGTCATGATCCGTGTCTTGATTGGGTTCATCCTGGTCATCCCCCGGCCGGCCACATATTCGATAGAGATTGATCAAGCCGTGGTTCTTAAAGGCATCCCCCAACAGCCCGAGCTGCTGGTCTGTCCGACTGGGCTCCCAGGCGAGTAACTGTTCCTCCAGCGCGTGCTCCAGAAGCGGGTTCCGGACGCCGGATTCGACGACACAGCGGCAATAGCGCCCCAGGTTCCCCAGCAGGTACATGATCTCGACAAAGTAGCCGGTGATGGGGTGGAAGACGCCGAGGGTGCTCTGGACGGCGCTGTACATGGAGGGGACGTTGAGCTCGGTGTGCAGGCGCGGGTCGACGAGAAAGGAGCAGGCCATGTCCCAGTAGAGATAGGAGCCGAGGGCAAGAGTGGCAAAGGGGGTGTTGTACAGGTCGGGCGAGGCGATGATCAGGTCGATGAGGGCGCGGGCGGCGCTGAGATGCTCATAGCCAAACTCGGCCGGCTCGTCCTGGATCCACGAGCTGGACAGGCCCAGCATGAAGACGCTGAGGAAGGTGGTGGGCAGCGGGCGCGGCGTGAGGCCGACCTCTGCGCGCAGGAGGCCCAGCGCGACGCTGCGCTCCTCCAGACACGTCTCCAGCCGGTCCTTGTGGAAGAACTGCTCGTGGGCGGCGCCAATGCTGGTGATGGTGTGCAGCAGGGCGGGCGACTGCTCGAGATAGGCCACGATCGGGAAGGAGAAGGGGTTCAGGTCCGGGTCGAGCACCATGATCTGGCTCGCCCGCTCGCACCAGTATCTCACCAGGCGCCGGTGCCGCGGGCTGGCCGGGTATACCGATGCTGGGAGCGCCAGGCTGGGCACTTCGACCTGCCACTGGCGCAGCTGCGGCACTGCCTCGCACACGGCGCCGCGCTTCTGGCATCGCAGACACACGGGGAACGTCTCGTCGCATTTGACGCGCCGTCGCTTGCAGTTCTTGCACCCGAACCGGCTCTTGCGCAGCTCCCGCGTCGGTGTCGGTGGCTCGTCCTGTCTCGTCGCGATCGTGGCGATGGCGGCTTCCGAGACGGGGGCAAATCGAATATTGTATTTTCATGGCATCTTGATGGTTGGGATGAGAATCTATCGCAGCGGAGGAGACAATCTGGACATATTCATTAGGGTGATAGGAGTGAAAGTGCGGGGAATCATGCTTGTCCAGGGAGGTGTATTTTTCAATCGTGTATTGTCAAATCCTGATTGTCGGTGATATCAGATAAGCTCAGGATTCTCGCATTACGCCCCAAAGAGGAAGCCGGCCAGAAATACTGTACCATATGTACCATATGTACCATATGTACCATATGTACCATATGTACCATATGTACCATATGTACCATATGTACCATATATACCATATATACCATATGTACCATATGTACCATATATACTATATATACTATATGTACCATATATACCATATGTACCATATGTACTATATGTACTATATATACCATATATACCATATATACTATATGTACTATATGTACCATATATACCATATATACTATATATACTATATATATTATATATACTATACTGTAATCTAATATAGATAGATGGCTCTCCTAACAACAATACATAACGGCCTGATTGGTACTTGATTCCCTAATTATATTCTCCTCTTGGAAACATCTCAACTCTATACTATGACTGCCTCTGACCATCACGATGAGCTCATCCAGGGCCATGTCCGTGAGCTGCCCAGCCAATTCTCCCTGCTGTCCCTGCTGGCGTTTGCCTTCTCCATCATGAACTCCTGGGTGGCCTTTGTGAGCCTGCTGGTGACCAACCTGACCCTCGGCGGGCCTGGTCTCTGCCTCTGGGCCACCATTGTTGCCTGTGCGGCCGCAACCATCATCGCCATGGGGCTGGCGGAGTTGGTTTCAGCGTTTCCCTCCAGTGGTGGGCAGTACCAGTGAGCCTATCCTATATCCTATACTTCCATCGATGATAACATTCGTCTCATTCCATAGTTGCGCCCTGATGGTCTACCCCCTCCGATACCGAGCAGCCGCTGCGTTTGCCACGGGCTGGCTCAGCGTGCTGGGATACCTGTTCACCACGGCCTCGAGTGCCATCTTCGTGGCCGAGTCGATCATGGGCGTCGCGGAGATCTATTACCCAGCCTTTGCCGCCCAGCGGTGGCAGATCTGGTGCATCTACGCCCTGATGCTGATCCTCGCCACCGTCGCCGTCACCGTCTGGCCCTCGCTGGTGCCCCGTACGCAGTCCAGCTTCTTCGGGGCCTCCGTCCTGGGCATGCTCGTCATCACCATCGCCGTCCTGGCCGCCAGTCCCACCAAACAATCGGCTGCCGTGGCCCTGGTCAACTACGACAATTCCTCCGGCTGGCCGTCGGGTATTTCCTTCATGTTGGCCACCGGCCAGTCCATGTGGTCGTAAGTAAGCCTATCCGATAAGACCCTCCCTACCCTAACGAATAATAACCTCAGATTTGCCTGCGTCGACAGCGCCACGCACATGGCCGAGGAGATCCCTCGCCCCGAGAAGAACGTGCCGTTGGCGATGCTGCTGGGCATGCTCATCGGCCTCGTCACCATGGTCGGCTTCACACTGGCCATGCTGTTCTCCGCGACGGATTTCGACCAGATCGCCACCTCCGCCGCGCCCATGTACGAGTGCTTCATCCAGGCGTTCGACTCGCCGGGCGCCTCCCTCTTCCTCACCATCTGGGTGATTATCGTCTATTTCGGCTCCTGCGTCGGCCTCATCACCACCACCGGCCGCCTCATCTGGGCTTTTTCACGCGACAACGGCCTGCCCTTCTCCAGCGTCTTCGCCACGGTCAACCGCCAGCTGCTCGTCCCTGCCAACGCCAACATCGCCACCTGTGTCTTCTGTCTGGCGTACGGCTGTCTGTATATCGGCTCCCCCGTCGCCTTCAACACCTTCATCTCCACCGCCATCCTCTTCCTCAGCCTCAGCTACACCGTCCCGCAGATCCCCCTCCTCTTCCACAAGAACCGCGACCAGTGTCTCCCGCCGCGGCCCTTTTCTCTCGGCCGCTTCCTCGGGCCCTTCTGCAACCTCTTCTCCATCGCCTGGGTCCTCCTCTATGCCCTTCTCTTCTCCTTCCCCCTGGTCATCCCCACCACTCTCGCCGACATGAGCTACGTCTCCGTCGTTCTGGTCGCCTCCATTGTCTTTGTCGGCTCCCTCTGGTTCCTCGGCGGCAAGCGCTCCTCCTTCACGGGGCCTCTGCAGTACATGGAGGCCGTCCACGCCGATCTCGCCGTTGCCAGCAAGGCGTCGCCGGCCAGTGGTTTGGACAAGTCCAGCTCGGTGTCGGAGTAATCTATCGTTTGTGCCTGAGTGAATGGCTATACTTGGTGGACTATATATAGATATACTACCACCAGTATCCAGCAATTCATAGAGAAATGTTGAATAATATATTATCATATAATAATAACTAAAATAAGGGGTATAATATATTTTAATATAACCCTCTATAACCCTATTATACAGTGTACTATCACTAATTATAAGGATTATTACGGATTATAATATTGATGAATATGTTATATTGTAGACATGCGGAAATCCTGCCATAATTCAGTGATAAGAAATCAACCAATTTAACTAGTTACTATAAGAATTAAGAATGGTCAACCAAGACGGACTTACAGTACTGATACCTGTCAATACCTGACAGATACCATTACCCACTTTCCCAATCCAGACAGTATGCGATGGATCATATAACAGATAAGTGATATATATTCCTCCCCCTGGTACCTGTGTTTGCGATACCCCCCCCCCCCTAAATCTTCAATATGGGCTCAGAAGCTGTGACGGTGGATGTGCTGGTCGTTGGCGCCGGGGTGGGCGGGATCTACGCCACGCACCGGCTCACCAAGCTCGGCCTCAGTGTACGATGCATCGACATGGCCGGCGACGTGGGCGGGACGTGGTACTGGAACCGCTACCCCGGGGCGATGAGCGACACGGAGAGTTACCTGTACCGCTACTCGTGGGACAAGGAGGACCTGCAGAGCTACCCCTGGACGCACCACTATGTCTACCAGCCGGAGATCCTGCGCTATCTGGAGCATGTCGTGGCCAAGCACGATCTGCGGCGGTACATGCAGTTCAACACGGAGATGACGGCCGCGACGTGGGACGAGGCCCTGGGCCGGTGGCACATCGAGTGTGCTGGTGCTGGTCGTCATCCCGGGTTCGTCGCCCGCTATCTGGTCAACTCGCTCGGCCTGCTGTCCGCCCCAAACTACCCAGCCATCCCCGGGCTCGAGTCCTTTGCCGGCGAGCTGGTGCACACGGCGCGGTGGCCCGAAGGCCTGGCGCTGGCCGGCAAGCGGGTGGGCATCATCGGGAACGGGTCGACGGGCGTGCAGGTCATGACGGCCATTGCCCCCGCGGTGGGCAGCCTGACCTCCTTCCAGCGGCACCCGCAATACTCGGTGCCCAGCGGGCAGGGCCCGGTGCCCGGGGGCTACCGGGCGGGCATCAACGCCCGGTACGACGAGATCTACGCCGGGGTGTGGGCGTCCAGCGTCGGCTTCGGGGTGCCCGAGTCGACGCGCAAGACCATGGAGGCCAGCCCCGAGGAGCGCCGCCAGGCGTTTGAGGAGGTATGGCGGCAGGGCAACGGGTTCCGCTTCATGTTCAGCGCCTTTGGCGACATCACCACCGATGTGGCCGCCAACGGCGCCGCCTGCGACTTCATCCGCCGCAAGATCGACGCCATCGTGCAGGATCCCCGCAAGGCCGCCATCCTCAAGCCCCGGGACCTGTACGCCCGCCGCCCCCTGTGCGATTCCGGCTACTACCAGATCTTCAACCTCCCCCACGTCGACGTGGTGGACCTCCAGGCCACCCCGATTGACGCTCTTGTGCCGCAGGGGATCCGCACCGCCGATGGCACCCTGCACGAGCTGGATGTGTTGATCTTCGCCACCGGGTTCGATGCCTTTGAGGGCAGCTACCTGCGCATCCGCATCAAAGGCCGCCAGGGGAGGACCCTCAAGGACCACTGGGCCGCCGGACCGACCGCGTACGGCAGCATCGCCTGTGCCGGGTTCCCCAACATGTTCCTCATTGCCGGCCCGCAGGGGCCCTTTGCCAACTTCCCGCCCGTCATTGAAAGCGAGACCAACTTCCTGGTTGACTGTATCCAGCACGCCGAGCGCAAGAAGACCATCATGGAGGTCACGTCGGCCGCCGAGAAGGCGTGGGGGGCGCTCTGTGACCAGCTGGTTGCCGGCTCGCTTTTTCTCACCACAGACAGCTGGGTGTTTGGGCGTAATATCGAGGGCAGACGGGCGAGCACCAAGTTCTATTTCGGAGGGCTCAACCGCTATCTGGAGTGGGTGGATGGGGAAAGGGAGGGGGGGTTTGTTGCATTCAATGGTAGTTCTCTGCCAGATGCGTGAATTCAGTGTTGGGTGGGTGTTGGGTTAGGGTTAGGGTTAGGGTTATCTACCTCAAAGTGCTGTTGAAAGGGCTCACTATATGTCCCTAGCTAGGTAGCACAAGTAACAAGTAGCATAGATACAACTGCCAGATGCGTGAATTCAGTGTTGGGTGGGTGGGTTGGGTTGGCCTAGGGTTAGGGTTAGGGTTAGGGTTTAGGGTCTAGGGTTTACTATGTGTCCTTAGCTAGGTAGCACAAGTAATACAACTAGCAAAGATACAACTGCCAGATGCGTCAATTCAGTGTTGTTGAGGATTAGGGTTAGGTTAGGGTTAGGGTTTTCCACCAAAGTGCCGTTATCAGGGTTTACTATGTGAGTAGCACAGTAGATATAGCTGCCAGAGCGTGAAGTTTCAGTGTTGGGTTGGGTTGTGTCTTGCTGTTATCATACTAGGATTACCACATCACTAGTATAATAGTTTATTAATATCTAATTCTATCTATCATTAAAGCTACTATTGGTTATTTAGACTACCATGACTCTGTCTTATTGTTCCGGCCTAATATTACTGCTTTGGGGCTCAATGCGACTGCGGGTCTTATCACTACATTTAATGTCATCCTGCCCTCCACTACTTTACTCTTTCTACTCTCTACTCTCTACTCTCTACTCTCTACTCTTTCTACTCTTTCTACTCTATTTCACTCCTCTCTACTCTCTACTCTATCTACTTCTCTAGAATGCCCCCCTCTATTCCTAACCTCACCGGCTCGTCCTCGCCCTCCGCCGTGCCCTACGGCCCCTACAAATCCTTTCCCTGGGAGCCTCTGCCAGAATACGGCGGCTCCAAGTCCGTCATCTACCGCTCTGAAGATGGCAAGGTCGTCGCTGCCGCCGCAACAGAGACCGGCACGGCGACCTTGACGTACCCGTGCGACGAATTCTTCTACGTGACGAGCGGATGGATCAAGCTCGCGGTGCATGGCGGCGACACGTTTACCCTGTCGCAGGGCGAATTTGTGTATCTGAAGAAGGGGACGACGGTGGACTTTACTTTTGGGCCGGACTTTGCCAACGTCGCGGTGTTTATTGACACGGAGAAGGTGACTTTACTCTAGAAGTATCTTCACATATCTTAATTCAGTACCGAGTAATCACATTGAATACTTTCCTATCTATATACTTTCCCCTTGGCTACTCCGTTCCGTAAACTTGATCTCCAGTCGGTGTCCCTTCGGCCCGGCCAGGTAGGCGTCCAACAAGTCCATGTCGCCGTGGTCGTGGATGGTGGTCGTGAAGTTGGCGTAGATGGCCGCCACCAGGTATTTCATTGCTGCCGATCAGTAACGTCCAATGCGGCATTCAGATGAGTCTTACAGTAGAAAGCAAAGTTGCTGCCGATGCACATCCTCCCCCCGCTGCTGAACCCCCAGAACCAGCGCTTCATCACTGCGAGATGCTCGGGGTCGGCGTCCAGCCAGCGCTCCGGCCTCCACGCGTGCGGCTCAGGGAACACCTCGGGCGTGCGGTGCAGGATATAGGCGTACGACTGGACGACGGTGCCCGCGGGGATGTCATCGTAGCCGCCCAGGGAGCACGCCCGGGGCACCACGCGCGGCTGGCCCCCGGGCACGGCGGGCCACAGCCGCAGCGTCTCCATGATCACGGCGTGGAGGATGGGCAGGCTGTCGAGATCCCGGGGCTCGGGCATGTCTTCCATCTGCACGACGGCTTTGTTCTTCTGCACCAGACTGGGGCTCACACCGCGCAGCTCCTCGTACAGCCGGGCCTGCCACTCGGGATTCCGACTCATCTCCCACATCAGATACGTCTCGGTGTTGCCGCTGGTCTCAAAGGCGGCCGAGTTGTGCGCGAACATGTCGCTGGCGATCTGCAGGCGCTGCGGATAGGCGCGAGCGGGCGCGGTGAGGTCGCTCATCGCCCGGAGGGCCTGTTCAAAGACCACCGGCTGGTTCTCCGGGGCGAGCGGCTTGCCGCTCGCCAGCAGCTGCTGGGCGCGGTCGCATTTCTCCAGATTCCAATCCTCAATGGCGCCGAACTTGGCGTCCACCGACTGGGGGACCAGGTACACGCCCACCTTTCGCAGCAGCGCCGCCAGCCCCGGGAAGTAGTACATCCAGAACAGGTACGGGTACGGCGCGAAGAAGCCGTCCAGGTACATCTGGCGCTCCCGGGCGTCGCCCAGCATGTTGCTGCTCAGCGAGCGCCCAAACTGCCAGCCGACAAACGTGTCCATGGCGTACGAGTAGTTCATCTGCAGCACCTCGACGGGCGTCTGGGACCGCGCCGCCTCGCTCAGCAGCGGCAGATACGTGTTGAACAGCACGTCGCGTGTCGAGGCCCGCGCTGTCGGCGATGCCAGCACAAACGACTTGGAGAAGGTGTTGGAGATCTGGCGCTTGCGGGCTGTATGGGGGGCGTTATCCTCAAAGGTGAAGATATTCTCGGTACTGACGATCAGAGGAAGTGAAAACGCAGTGGCAGTGAATAGATCAACTCACTTGTAGATGGCAAACCCCCGGAAGTAGAACACCGGCTTGGGGAATCCGCCCTGGTAGATCTTCTTGAGTCCCTCGTCGAAGCAGTTGATGCTGACCAGGCCGGGAGCCAGACGCACTGCCGGCCCCAGACGCATATGCCTCTCGTACACAGTGCGGTTCTCCCGGCTCGTCCATCGCATCCAGTAGATCCACAGCGGACAGAAGCCGCTCGACCAGTGGGCATGGGGGATCCGGGCCAGGGGGGAGAGAAAGGCAGGGTAAACGATCAGCTTGTACACGGCAGTCACCAGCAGCAGGATAGATAAATATAGAGACTCCATAGTGACTTTTGCCTTACCTATTCACTGTTGTCTCTGTTCACTCTGCACACTTCCCTGCTTTATACTCCGTGGACAGTTCAGGGTCGCATCTCGGTCTAGAGAGGCAAGAATTGGTGGGACAATCAATACAGCAGTAATACAGTAGTAATACAGTAGTAATACGGCAGTAATACAGCATCACTTGTATCTCATATTTAAGTTGCTCACCATTCCAGATAATCTTTAGTCTTCTCACATTCAGATCATGACTGAACCAAAGCGAGTCGCTGTCGTAGGAGGGACCGGTATGTTTCTTCTTCTATCCTTCTTCTATTCTTCTATTCTTCTGACTGTTCAGGCAACCTGGGCGGCTCCGTCGCCCTCTCGCTGCACCGGAACAGCGCCTTCAATGTCCGCGTCCTGTCTCGCAACGCAGAGGCCCCGAAAGCCAACCGGCTGGCACAGCTGGGCATCGAGGTGGTGACGGCCAACGGATGGGATGTCTCGGCTCTCGACAAGGCCCTGGCGGGGTGCTGGGCTTTATTCATCAACATCGACTCTGATAACCCGGTATACACCTGAATGAGCTGATGTCTAGAAAATCCCACTGACCGATATTGAACTTGAACAGGAGGAACAATGGAAATCAGGCAAGCAGCCGTCAGAGTTCGACATGGGCAAGAATATCATCGACTGTGCCGTGAGGGCAGGGGTCAGACACCTCGTCCATGCCTCGTTGCCCGCCGCCTCCAAGCTGACAGACGGCCGCGTTCCGATGATTTCTTTTGACGGTATCCCCTCTTTCTCCTTCACTCCCTCTTTGTTCTTTTTCTTCACTCTCATCTTTAATAAGATAAATCGCGGATTTCGGAATATATGATGGCCGCCGTCGAGACACACGCCATCGAGACTGGCACGGTGGTGAACGCCGGCTGGTTCCTCGAAAACGCGTTTGACCCCAAATACATCGTCTCCTTTGGCGGGTTTGCAGGCGCTGTCGATCCCGACGGATACCTGACCTGGAAGACGCCGCCGATGGGCAACAAGCCAGAGTCAGTGCCCTGGCTAGCGGTGGCGGACGACTACGGCGATCTGGTGCACGGCGTGCTCCTGGACCCGGCCAGATGGAATGGCCAGTATATCGACGGGGTGTCGGAATCGATGGGCTTTGGCGATCTGACGTGGACCTTTCAGAACGGTAATACCATATCCACTCTGTGTATTTTTCTATTGTTGATGTTTAGCAAAGTGACCGGCAAAAAATCTCGCTATCTCCCTGTCGACAACGGCGTCCTGACAGCCGGCGAGGCCACCAAAACAAAGGAAGTCAACGGTCTCTTCGATCTCATGCACGCCCTGCACGGCTGCTTCTTCAACGGGCGGCCCACGGAGCATGAAAAGGCGCGGCTCCTCAAGCAGGCGGCGTTGGCGGCCACCGGGCGCCAGGGGGGGTTGATGACTGTCGAGCAGTTCTTTCGCAAATACGCATGAAGCCAATATGAACATTACTCGTATACTTGTATTTGCAATTCCTAGTGGAGCTCCTCATTGGCCAAGAGAGCTTATCAATAGCCTTCTAACCAGTGGATGCTTATCAAGTAACTATTCCATTCTCAACTGATAGGCAGTGCCTGTATTGATAAGGTATTCGGGTGTATTATGGAATGCCGTATTCCGATACCATACGGTTGATGCTCCGTACAACCTCGCATTCATGACTTTTTGAGTAAGTCTTTTATTGACTTCTTGAGTAAGCTATCATGAGACCATATCTATGAATCATTGTGAATTGCGATATCGGCTACTTCAATGTCTTAAGGTCGAGACACCTCACCCTGCATTCTCTCCATACCGCATTAGCCATGTCAATGTCTGACCTGTTTGTCCAGTTGACTGCCCCCAACGGGCTGACCTATTCCCAGCCCATCGGACTCTGGATCAATAATGAATGGGTGTCCTCCTCGTCTGCAGAACGGATCGTCTCCATCAATCCCACGTACGGCGGTTTTCTACCCTTTCCGCTTGCATTTCTGACACCTTTAGAAACGCAGCTGAAATCACCGCCGTCCATGCCGCCTCCTCGGCAGACGTCGACATGGCTGTCAAGGCCGCGCGCGCAGCCTTCAACAACCCGGCGTGGCGAGACTTGAGCTCGACAGCCCGCGGGGATCTCATGTTCAAGCTGTCGGCGCTGGCAGAGCAGCACAGCCACCTGTTGGCCACCGTCGAGACATGGGACAACGGGAAAGCCTTCTCCAGCGCCCAGGGAGACGTCGACGAGGTCGTTGGCACGCTCAAGTACTACGCCGGCTTTGCAGACAAGATCCATGGCCAGACAATTGAGACCAGTCCGGCCAAGTTTGCCTATACCTTGAGGGAGCCGGTGGGAGTCTGTGGGCAGATCATTCCGTACGCCTACCCAACCCTATCCTAACTCTTCTCTACTGCTTCGATTTGCTAATTTCTAGATGGAATTACCCCCTGGCGATGGCTGCGTGGAAATTGGGCCCTGCGCTGGCGTGTGGAAACACCGTCGTGCTCAAGGCCGCGGAATCGACCCCCCTGTCGATCCTGGTCTTCGCCAACCTCATCAAAGAGGCTGGATTCCCTCCAGGCGTAATCAACATTATCAACGGGCACGGGAGGGAGGCTGGCGCCGCGCTCATCCAGCACCCAGATGTCGATAAGGTGGCCTTTACAGGGAGCACAGCAACCGGCCGCGAGATCATGAAGATGGCCAGCCAGACGCTCAAGACAATCACCCTCGAGACAGGCGGCAAGAGCCCGCTGCTGGTCTTTGCCGACGCAGACCTCGACAACGCCGTCTACTGGGCGCACAAGGGGATCATGGCCAACCAGGGCCAGATCTGCACGGCGACCTCGCGCATCCTGGTGCACGACAGCCTCTTCGACGCCTTTCTCGACCGGTTTGTCGCCTACATCCCTACCGTCTCGCGGCTGGGCGATCCCTTTGTTCCGGGAACCACGCAGGGTCCTCAAGTCTCGCAGGCCCAGTACGACCGGGTGCTCGCGTACGTCCAGATCGGCAAGCAAGAGGGCGCCCGGCTGGTGTGTGGCGGGGAGCCCTTCATGAGCAGCGGCTACTTCATCCAACCGACCGTCTTCACCGAGGTGACGGAGGAGATGCGCATCTACCGCGAGGAGGTCTTTGGCCCGTTTGTCGTCCTCGTCCGCTTCACGTCGGACGAAGAGGCCCTCCGCCTCGCCAACGGAACCGAGTACGGGCTCGGCGCTGCCCTGTTCACCAGCCACCTCTCCAAGGCCCATCGCATGGCGCGTGCCATCCAGTCCGGCATGGTCTGGATCAACTCCAGCAATGACTCCGACTACCGCGTGCCCTTTGGGGGGGTCAAGCAGTCGGGGATTGGGCGCGAGCTGGGCGAGGCGGGACTGGCGGCGTACAGCAACATCAAGGCCGTTCATGTCAATCTGCGAGTTTAATCAAATTCACTATCTTGTAGCTATAGTTGTATGTAGCTATAGTCTGCTATAAACGCCGAGTTGATCCCAGCAGCTTCTAAACCTTCTTCTGCAGCTTTATCATATAAGTAGGAGAAATAAGATAGATAAAAGGTAGACAATTACTAACCTTCTATCTATCTATTATCCGCGCTAGGCTCTGCGCACAGAAAGGCATTGTGTACGGGAAGCTATTGTCGTCGCCGCCACGCTGGATCGCCTGCGCCGGTGTATGTGTCTCGGGTCGCCGGACTCTTGTACCAGGTGGGCAAAGATACCAGTCACCATGCGGTACACCCATGCAGCTCCCGCAGTGCCTACCAGGGCTCCTTTGGCGGTGGGAAGGTGTAAACCTGTTATCGTAGTTAGCTGAGTTCATGTTGTGAATAGGTTAGAAATAGAGTTAGGGTTTAGGGTTAGGGTTAGGGTTAGGGTGAGGGTTAAGATGGGATTGGGATAGGGTTGGGATAGGTACCTTTGATTCATCTCCTTCCCGGAGCTGCCAACGACCCTTGAGGTCAGGAAATGCAGCATTGAGCCCGTCGAGCTTCTGTACTTATATACAGTGCACTATATATTGCACTGTTATATAATGATATGATGGAAATACATTGTATGGTAATACCAAACCTATGAGCATACCGTATGCGCTAGTCAGGGGCCAAAACAGCTGCCTTCCCTAATTAGCACAGATGCGAGTAGTCACGGGATATTCTAGCCCCATAAAGTGAATCCTTTATCTCCCAAGGCAATCAATAGAGAGTGCGTGGCTTATTGTCTAGACTGTGGATAAGCTTCCCGATCAGGTCAAAATGCGGCCCTGTGTTATCTGCCAGCCACGGCTAATGAGGTTATAAGAGCTACTACATACAGTCTAAGTGCACCCAGTTACTCTATTCCCCACTCAACCACAATCAACATGGTCAAAGTAACAATTCTCGGCGCCGGGTGAGGGTTTGCAGCCAATAGTGCCATTGCGATTCCAATTGCTGATGATGGCAGAGTCACCGGCATGACCATTGCCAGCTGCCTGCCCAAGGACTCGGAGATCACCATTGTCGGCGCCCACCTGCCCGGCGACGCCCCGAGCAAGGAATGGGCCAGTCCCTGGGCCGCCGCCATCTGGGTCGGAGTGCACGAATCCAGCCCGCGCGAGCAGGCGATGCAGCTGCGCGCCTTTGCCGGCCTGTGGGCGCTGGCCGAGACCGACCCGGCGTCGAGCGTGCGCCGCACGACCGTCACCGAGATCATGGACATGGGCTGCAAGGCCGACGTGTGGTACCAGTACAAGGTGCCCGACTTTCGCTTCCTGGGGCCCGGCGAGCTGCCCCAGGGCGCCCTGTACGGCATGAGATACTCCTCCGTGGTCATCACCCCGACGGTCTTTCTGCCCTGGATGGCGGCCCGGCTGCAGGCCCAGGGCGTGCGCTTCCAACGGCTCAAAGTCACCTCGCTCGCCCAGCTGCAGGGTATGGGCCACGACATCCTTATCAACGCCTCGGGCTATGGCTCCAAAACCCTCCTGGACGTGCAGGACTCGGCCATGCTGCCGGTGCGTCTGCAGTCCGCCATCATCAAGCACCCCACGTATCAAGGCCTACACATCCACCGTGGCCGGGACTACTATTCCACCCAGTTTTCTCGCTTGGACGGCACCGTCTATATCGGCGGCATCATTGAGTATGGCTCCGATGATGTATCGGTCACCGAAGATGGTCGGGACTTGGTATGTCCACTCGACGAATGGTTGTGTTGTACAGCAGACTAACATATCCAGATCTTCCGTCGTGCCCACCAGGAGCAGCCGGAAGTGTTTACCTCGCCAGACGCCCAGGATTACGACCTCGTCAGCGACCATACGGGCTTCTATCCCATGCGGGCCCGCGACAAGGGCGGCGTGCGCGTGGAAAAGGAGCTGCTCGGGTCGCAGAAGGTCATCCATGCCTATGGCCAGCACGCGGGGGGTTATGTCTTCAGCTTCGGCATCGCTCACGAAGTGGCCAATTTGGTTGCCGAGTTTATGGACCAGATCCCGGCCACTTCGACTCCTGTTCGTCCTGCTCGACTGTCGTAATAAGATATAAAGCGTGTTTCTTTTGCCATCTGCATAATAAGCAAGTACATGTTGATCAGTACTGCAGAATAAACCTGAAAATATCAAGTTAATAGTAGTATATATTGCTATTTAAAGGGTCTTCATCTATTTATAAAGTATTAATAATTGTTCTATAGATACCTCAGTGCATGGTATTCTTGCTATATTCTAATACTAAACATTCTATGATCTAAATGATAAAGTAAAGGCTTTAAGATTATTCTTTTATTAGGGAAATGTTACAGCAGAGGCAGAATGGTTGGCAGGAACATAGAAGTATAGGCTAACCTAGGGGTTATATAATCCTTAGACTAAGGCTATAAAGAAAGGACTTACTCAAGAACTAGTTTAATCTATGAGACTTCAACTTATTTCTATATATATGATATATAAATAAGGGCCTTACTTCTCTTTCACTCAACTATCTTATTTAGTATGAGGAACAGCATGCTCTCAACTGGATAAAGTATACCTAAGACCAGTATTAACAGACTAGATTTAGTTAGTGATACTCAGAGCCATAAAATGTACCCTGTAGTCCGCCGTACCAGTGCTGAAGCGCTAAAAATTGATGACAGATGAGGGGTTGGGAATGTATGACAGACTCCTTATGACTCTCTCTACCCTTTCCATACTCTACCAGCTATTCTTCTTCCGTTATTCAAATGAGACCTATTCCCACGGCCGAGGAGGTCCTCCCCACCATGCAGCGCATCGTCGACCGGTACAATGCCGTGCGCGAGGAGATCGTCGAGAGCGTGTCGGTGACAACCGCCTCCTTTAACAATGTCGTCTACCCCTGCATCGAGGTCGACCACTCCTAGCCGAGGCGGAGAGTGCATGGAATTCCCGAGAGGATTTTTTTGATATACTTTGGGCAGTTTATAAAAACCAAAACATCGATCAATACGGGAAGGAATCCATTCTGTGGCTGGAAAAAGAACTGCGAGCTTACACACGAGCTGGACATGGACAGCTCTCGACGGAAGAGCGTGATGCACTCCGCAGAGAACAGACAGTGACTTCCGATCTTGAAAAGGCATTCCGCCAGAATCTGATGCAGGAGAGCAGGGGAGTCTGGCTGACACCGGAAGAGGTAGAGGGGGTTCCAGAGAGAGAACTGAAGGAATGGAAGGAATCTGCCGAGTTGGCTGGATCAGGAGAAGACAGCAGGATATTCATCCCCTTTGCGAATGGGGGTTATAGAGCCATCCTAACACACGCCACATCTCCCGTCGCCCGCGAAAATATGTGGCGGGCTCATGGCGTGAAGCTGCCCGAAAATGTGCCCATTCTGCAGGAGATCGTCTCACGGCGTGAGGCAATGGCCCATCTGCTGGGATATTCAGACCATGCGGCCTTTCGGCTAGAGGAGCGGATGATACAGGATGCAGATCAAGTTGCTACTTTCTTGGCACGATTGCAGGATATAATACGCCCATACGCCCAGAGGGAAGTCAATGCATTAAAAGAGATGAGAAGGATGGACAAGGATCAGGAGTGCCAGGATGACACGCTTCCCCCATGGGATCGGCTGTATTATCAACGACAGCTAGAAACATCGTTTCATTGCGACCAGGAGGCCATCGCAGAGTATTTCCCCTTGCAACAGACAGCAACGGCAATGCTTGATATCTTCGCCACGATGCTGAATCTCCGTTTTGACTCTGTGGAGGGATTAACATTCCCCTTGATCTGGCACGAGAGTGTGCGGGTGTTCACTGTATGGGATGGAGATGTCTTTCTAGGCAATCTTTATCTTAATCTTGTCTGGCGGGAGAAGAAGTATAGGGGGGAGCAGTGTGTGATCATGGAGCTGGTAAGGATTATGGAAATCATGGTTATAAAATCTAAGCAGTCATTATCAGGGATACTCTCATGGTAAGAGACAGCCTCCATCTATCCTATTGATGGCTACATTCCCAGCGAAAGAAGTCATCCTGCTTCACCACCATGAAACGACCAGTCTGTTCCATGGTATATTCACCACCCTGTCACCTGTTTGACCTTACTAACTATTTAATAGAAATGGGCCACGCAATTCACAATCTGCTTTCTCACACGCAATACGCTCGTTTCCATGGAACCCTGCTCCCCATTGATTTCGGCGAGATCCCCGGCATGATGCTTGAAAACTGGTGCTGGCGAGCAGACGTTCTGCAGAAGATAAGCTGTCACTATACTTATCTAGATAATATTCTATCATCTCGCTGGCGGGCCTTGCATCCCAGACAGCCAGATCCCCCGCGATCCATTCCGGATCAGCAGATGAATGCCCTTCTGTGTGCCTGTCAAGGAAAGGCATTATACTACTCTTCCATTCTGTGGGTCTCATATACTTAACTGTCTTGTCTTCTCTTATACTTGAGCTTATCAAATAATCTCCAGGGCCACTGCACATTTTGACCTCACAATCTACAGAAAACATGGTATGATGCCCAGGAAAAACTAGGAATAGATTTCTCCACCTGTCGTGATGGCTTTGATTTTGTCAACTTCGGCCATCTGGTCAGCGGGTACGATGCAGGGTATTACGCGTACGTCTGCTGCGCTGCCATCGCCCAGGATCTATACCGCACTTGTTTCGCGGAGGACCCATGGCGGGGTGAGACGTGGCAGGAATACAAAAGGCTATTGCTTGTGCCGGGATCTTCTCGGGCTATTGGAGGCTTTTCTTGGCAGGGCAGTTGAGCCGGATGCGTTGGTCTGGGGGTGGTAGCCACAGGAAACCATGTTGTACTGTTCATATTGATTAAGAGTATATTAAGCATACCCAAGGCGCCAAGGCATCTAGATTGATATTCCAATAGTAACTAGCTACCTAATATCATTCATGACTAACAGAAGGAATGTAAATAGTTAATCATTAATATAAGTAACCTAAATATAAGCATTCCTATAGCTATAGTTATTAAGATCCGGGCATATTTAATCTAGTGATAACCCTTTTCTCTAGAAATAGGTAAAATATACTGCCAAATAATTTCCATTTCTAATACAATCATAAATGAATGTTTCTTGATTAGATGGTTATTATACTACTAAAGCAGCTTACCCCACCTTATACAACCTAGACTTTCAACATCACTTCTCTCCAATTCGTCTTCCTGATATCAAGTCAGTTCTATTAAAATGCTCTCTGCTCTGATCATTCTCATCCCTCTCATCATCCTAGTGGTGATATTGCGCCGGGCATTCCCCCGCCGGAATCTCCCCCCCGGCCCCCGTGGAATGCCCGTGATCGGGAATCTGTTTGATCTTCCCCCGTCCGGCGTCCAGGAATGGCATCACTGGCTGAAACACAAGAGTCTATACGGTAGGTTGAGTCCTCATATTCCATTTATGATGGAAACAATACTCTGTACTAAGCGACAGGCCCGATCAGTTCCGTCACCGTGCTCGGCCAGACGCTCATCCTCATCAACGACCGCGCCCTGGCCGTGCAGATCCTCGATAAAAACGCTGCAAAGCATTCATCCCGGCCGCATCTCAATTTCACTGAACTGTACGGTTCCCATGGCTTAATAATACGGATAACCCTCCATACTGACTTGGTACGATCAGCACGGGATGGGGAAACGTGCCTTCGAGTCAAGATAACGGCCCTCTGCTGCGCCGCTACCGCCGCGCCATGACTCGAGTCCTGGGAACGCGCGAGTCAACGTCTCGATTCGACCGGCTGTTGGAATTAGAAGCCCGTCGGTTCGCGTGTCGTGTGCTGCAGACGCCGGAAGACTTTGCCGCCCATAACCGGACGTGGGTTTTGATCATTTCATTGACACTTCTATACATCATTAACCTACGCACAGCGCTGCCGGTGCATTCATTCTGAATATCATCTACGGCTACCATATTGAGCCATTCGGCGAAGACCCCCTGGTCCGGCTCGCCGACCAGGCAATGAAAGAGTTTGCGGATGCGGTCGTGCCTGGGGCGTGGCTGGTCGATGTGATTCCTGCTTGTTAGTTGGACCCTGCGAGGAGGAAACCATCCATGATTTAACAGAAAAAGTGAAATATCTCCCGTCTTGGATGCCCAGGGCGGGATTCCAGCATGTCGCCCGCAGGTACTTGGCCACCGTGACGCGATTCGTCGAGGACCCCTTTGCTTTTGCCAAATGCAAGATGAGCGATGAAGATCGACCGTGTTTTGTCTCGACGCTTCTCAGCCAGGGCGAGGATGACAAGATCGTCAAATGGGCTGCGCTGGGACTGTACGGAGGAGGATCTGATACGGTATTCATTCTCTTCTTCCGTACTTGACCTACATCAGATTCCCTTTCTAAACAGCTCTGTAGTCGGTCGGTGTGCTGGAAGCATTCTTCCTGGCTATGATGGTCTTCCCCGACGTCCAGCGTACCGCGCAGGCAGAGCTCGACGCCGTGTTGGGCACACCTGTTCTACCCACAACCGCTGACCGAGACCGACTGCCATATGTCAACGCCCTCGTCCAGGAGTGCCTTCGATGGCACACAATGACGCCTCTGGGCCTCCCGCACCGGACTGATGCTGACGATCTTGTCGATGGGTTATTGATTCCGAAGAACGCGATCCTCATCCCGAACATCTGGTATGTCTGCACTTATCCGCGTGCTATCGTCTCTAATATCTCCGGCAGGGCTTTCAACAACGATGAAGAAATATATCGCAATCCCCGCGAGTTCCGACCTGAGCGTTTTCTATCCGAAAACGACTCCCACCCGTCCCTCGACCCGGCCGAGGTGAGTTTTGGCTTCGGACGAAGGGTGTGTCCAGGCCGACAAATCGCCGAGACGTCGATCTTCTTAATGATCGCGCACACGCTGGCGCTGTTCAACATCTATAAAGCCCGGGATGAACAAGGGCGCGAGATCGAGCCCGCAGTCGACTTCATGCCGGGCATTCTCAGCCATCCGGCTCCGTATGCGGCTGTGTTCACTCCGCGCAGCGCGGACCATGAACGGATTCTTCGCGAGTTTGAGAAAGAGCATCCGTTCGGACGGGGGGACTCTGAAGAGCTACAGCGGATTGTCGGGTTAGAGTAAGCCAGTGCGAGCTGATGTGCTCTTGGCCCTCTATTTGACTGTTTTTAAACTATAGATGCAATAACTTGGGACAATGGCTTTATGGGTTCATGGTTGCTATTTTTTGATGTGCTTGATTACTATAACTCATATTAAATACTTAATAAATCTAGTATTCTCTTAGGTTAAAGAGTTAGCCCTAACAGCTGTATTAGTGATAGGGATGTTGAATAGAACTTACTATAGTATTCCAGTGACACCATGACTCAAAGTAATACTCAAGTATAGCCAGGAGACCTATCTATGATGATGAGGAATTGGGAAATTGGATCTCATATGATACACAATTGTGGGTATCTTGACTTCAGCTCAAAGGACAGGGATTTTCCTGTATGGAGCCAAATATGGTTATATGCAGTACTACACATTGCTAGTTTATATAATAGTAAAATATATATCATTATTATTAGTTATAAACTAGGGATATATTATGAATATGGGCAAGGCCGCAGATCTTAATAGATCAGCAGATAAATGTAATTAGGTATTCATTATAGTTAGTTCACACTTATCTGTAGGCATTTCATCTAATTAGAACACCAGGATATAATTTCTATCTAGTTCCATGCCTTTCCTTTATGCAATAGAGGTCTTTATACTATAACTTATGATCAGGTTGCATATCAGGTCAGG
The DNA here is from genome assembly GCF_001890105.1 of Penicilliopsis zonata CBS 506.65. Lineage (NCBI taxonomy): Eukaryota > Fungi > Ascomycota > Eurotiomycetes > Eurotiales > Aspergillaceae > Penicilliopsis > Penicilliopsis zonata. The sequence continues at coordinate 113,395 of NW_019208935.1, forward strand.
GTGGGGTGCGCATGACACATGTGCGGTACGGCACGGCCCGGAAATGGACATGATAGCTCTAGACATCCTGTCAAGGATCCCGACAATAAGACCGGGGGTTGATTAGTTGATCTGATGGAATACTTTTCCTTGTTTGGGGTTTAATTGCCTCATACCAGTTCTCATTCTGAGGTCATCTATATGTAGCGTAGCCTGAAGGGAGGAAATATACATCTGTTGATATTAGTCCTCTTACTGGAGTATATTAAAGTAGGATCTAATTGAATGGCTATGGTCTAGCTATCTTTGCAACACATTCCATTCCTTGGAGAACAAGCATAAATTCTATGCCTGGAATAGTTCTAGGTAGGGATTGCAACATATTAGTGGGATAAAACAGCAAGTGATGACAGGACAACCGAGTCACTCTGCATATCGATATAGGGTGGGTTGCCAATCTGACACGGGGACGTTTCATTCCGAAAATATCCGACATGGTCAAAAGTGATTACTTGCATTGCAGAGAAGTAAAATAAATCAATAGAATCCTTACCCTACAAGAAAACAGGGTCTATGCATTGGATATTACATCATGCAAATAGAATGTGATATCATATTAGGCCTAAAATTTATAAATGCTGGTAAATTTTAGGCAGCTCAAGAAACATATCTTATCTATATAAGGCCCATTGTGAGCAAAAGTATTCATAGTACACAGTAAAAAGGAAGAAAAAATCGCTCATCTTGTAATCATGTACATGGTGGCAGAAGCAGTCTTCTTGGCCATTGGCCTCTCCCTGCTAGTTCTCATCATCATGCTGATATATGCTGTCTATCCTTCACGACAGCTGGTCTCCCAGCTCGACACAAAAACAACTGTTATGGGGAGACCGCTATTCTTCCCTGTCGTTCTCGCGCATAACCGCGTCAAGCCTGTGCGGGATCAATTCCACCATCACATGCTCCTGGTGGGTGTGCCTGTTGGTCTTTGCGGCCACATAGGCAACGTCTTGTCCATCACAGACAAGTCTTGGAAGAAGAGCTGGTTCCACATTGAATCCGGACGATATCTTGGTCGGGGCGATGGGCATCTTAGCCTCGAAGAGAAACTGCACTGCTTCTTACGTGATCTGGTATGTATGCATATATGTATCTGGTCTTTCAGGATACACTCTGACTGATAGAACCTCGATCCCTCGCGGTGGCCGTACGCATATCTACTGACGACTCCGCGGTGGCTGTGGTGGTTCCACAATCCCTTGAGCTGGTGGTATCTATACTCGGCAGAAGGTGAGCTGGATGCAGTGATCATGGAAGTCAATAGCTTCTATGGAGAGAAACGAAACTTCTTCTTCCACGTCGAAGGCTATGGGAAGCAGGTGTCTTATCCTCAACACACAGCGGGAGACATGCTGGATGCTGTTCAGTCTGTCGAGTCTGTGACCTCGGCTTCAAGATTCACCTTCTACAAGGGATCTTGGCAGAAGCACCTCTTCACCACCCCCTATGAAAAGGTAGAGGGCAGCATGGCCGTTCGAGTGATGGATCCGATCAAAGACACTGCATGGAGTGATCGAGTCTCCTTCTCCAACCTGACAAGCATCAGCCCGGAAGGTGATGCCCGCCTGGCAGCCCGGATGACCTGCTGTGAGGCCCCGGTAGACCCAATGCGCGTGTCTGCCTTGACTCTTGCCTCGTTCCTGTTGCGATGGAGCCTTCCGGTGACTCTGGCTAAACTACAGATCCTCTATCATGCTCTCCGGATCCGTTACACAGGTCTGATGAGCATGACTGACAGACCCGTCATTCGCAGGGGGAGTCTTCCTCACCCAGCAAGCCGGATCGAGAAGTATGCCCTATTCTCTCCTATCGAGTCGCATCATGCCCTAAGCTGACTGGCCATAAGAACCCATGAGACCTTTTTCCGGGAATATCTCTCCCATCGCGTCAAGGCTTTCCCTGACGCACTGGAACTGTGCTACCTGCCCTCCCGCGGAATATCCAATAAGACGATCATTATGCGTTCAACTACGGAAGATGAGAATCTCCGTGTTCTTGAGCTTGAGCCGCTGGATCCGGGCTTCTTTACGCGCATCGTTCATTCTCCCTCCATCGCCGAGGGACTGGCGTTGGAGATGACTACAGGTGGCACTCCGGCCGATCCTGAAGCGTGCAATCTGTGGGTATCAGACCCAGAATTGTTCACCCGACTTTTGCGCCCTCGTAAACCCTCCAAAAAGGCCAACAGACCGATTGGTGCGGGCTTGCCGTGGCATGGACTCTCTTGGCTGAGGGGCACTCGATCGCCCAGCGAAATGGACTTGTTCGTGCAGTCCGAGATGCCACCCTCGCGGCGCATGGTCTATGTATGGACCCTGGTGTGCGATCTGATGATGAAGCGATTCCTGCCGGATTTCCCTCGACGGATCCAGATCTACAGCCTGGCAGTCCTCTTCACTTTGTCTTGGCTGCTTTATACTGGGATAGTTGATCTGGCGCGGAATCTCTCTTTACTGAGGTTCATCCCGTTCCCCTTGGTCTTTATTGGGCTGGGATATGTCGCTAAGCAGGTGGTTGGATGGCGATAGATGGATCACTTAGGATGGAGCAATGCCATGTTCTTATTATATTTAGTTACTTATTTCATCAATCCAACTTGAGTCAAAGGGAAACTGAATGAGAAATACTATTCACTGATGTATATCTATATGTACATATTAGTTGGTTTTATATAGTATCCTCCTAGCCTTAGTATACGGAGTATATAAAACCAAACCCTAGCCTCCTAGTTGAATAATCAGTCATAATGAATGGCTATCAAGTATAAGTATCAACTCCTGAATATTAAATAGTCTAGTTGGATAGGGTAAGGAATAATAAGCATAATACTCTATTTAGAATGGTGGCGTTGGTATTGGGGTTTAGAGATAGCCTGTGGTCTCCTTTAGTATCCATTTATCAATCCTATCTCCATAGTATAGTAGAAGGAGAATCCTCAAGCAACTAGCCTTTGATTATTACTTCAGAAGTAATATAAACAGGCCCTTTATCATACTGTTCGAGTATTCTGAGAACATTATTCTCAACTAATCCTAACTCTAATGATTGAGTTCTGTTCTCATAACTCAGATATGTAGGACAACAAGAAATCAAGGGTTGATACTCAAGTCTGTAGTTGATTCTTATAAGATGAATTACAAATGCAGTTCCTCCTGCTGGCTCCGGATATCCCAATCAGCAGCCAAGCTCTTCGCCTGAGCCATTTCTTCCTCCGTCGGCATGTTGACAACCATAAGATAGAGCGCTTTCTGGACGCAGTCAGTAGTGATCGAGTAGATAGAATGTGGTGTCTTACCGAGGCAAATAGCTTCTTCATGCTACCTAACCCAACGGACTGCTGCTGCTGCTGCTGTTGGTATCTTGGGTCTTGCTGGTACTGTTGATTATATTGCTGCGAGTATCTTGGGTCTTGCTGATCGTATTGGTGTGAATATCTTGAATCTTGCTGGTACTGTTGATCGTATTGCTGTGGGTATCTTGGGTCAGTCTGTGGGTATCGTTGGTCATATTGTTCATATCGTTGGTCATATTGTTGATATCGTTGGTCACCCTGTTGGTTTGATTGCTGATAGGGCTGGTATCCCTGCTGGTATGGCTGCCCTCTTTCACCAGAGACGTTGTCAGGCACAGATGGATGGCTCTGGTACCGTTCTGCCTCGGGATAAGGAGCAGGCGAAGCCCTGCCGGTGCTGTTGGTCCTTGACTGGCCGCTCATGGACTGGGAAGCGAGGCCAACCAGCCCGAAGAGACCGCCGCCTCCTGCGCGGCCTCCCAAGCCTCGTCCCAGGAGTCCTCCTTGTGAGCCTCGGTCTGCGAAGAGACCTCCTTGTGAGCCCCGTCCTCTGTAATAGTCCTCTTCTGAGCCTCGTCCTCCGTAGGCACCTCCTTGTGAGGCTCGACCACCAAGGAGACCTCCAGATCCTCGACCACCAAGGAGACCTCCAGACCCTCGATCACCAAGAAGACCTCCAGATCCTCGACCGCCAAGGAGACCTCCAGATCCTCGTCCACCAAGGATACCTCCTCCAGAACCTCGATCACCAAGGATGCCTCCTCCCGAGCGCCCTCCTCCTAGAAGGCCTCCTCCAACCCCTCCGCCCGTGCTGCCATTCTGTTGACCTCCTGGGATAATGGAATATGTGGGATCGGCGTATTTGGAGAGGAATTTCGGGGCTGCGCCTTGGTTCAGATAGCTATCGGGATTCTCGGCGATCTGAGAGGTCAGTTCATGGACAAAACAAGAAATAAAGAAAGAGGCTCACGAATTTGGCTTGTGCTCTCCGATCCATGTAATCATCGACAAACCCCATTCCGCGCTTCCATTTCGCCTTGAAGCCCTTCTGCTGGTCCTGGGTCGCCGTGGCGATAAAGTCGAGGCCAGGGAAAATGAGGTCTGCCGTCTGCAGAGACTCCATGCCGTTTGTGACGCCATTCGATGACTGGAACTTGTGTGACATGCGCCCCTGGCTGTCGATATTATTCTGGATGGTCGTGGTGATACTGGCATTTGTCTTGTCGTTGAACGAGGTCGCATCCCAGGTCATGACAAGGCAGAACAGGCCGCGGGGACGGAACCATTCATCGTTGAGTCGGTCAATAGCTTTGTTTTGGCGATACCGACCCTGTGTCTCTATGGCGACTGTCGTCGCGATTGTGATTGCCGCCGATATCAGTTGTGAGGTGAGCGTCGGCAGCGGAGAAGCGGCCAGCGACACCAGGTTCAGGGCGTTGATCCACGGATTCGCGAGACTGGCTTCACACAAGGTGTCGATGAAGTCGAGCCAGGCGTCTGGGCTGATTCCCACGTTCTCCATGTCAGGCGCGTATGCCCGGACGAAGCCACGGGTCTTGTCTTTCGGCCGGCGTTGAGGGATGGCAACGGGCAGCGCCAGTCTGGCCGCTGGTGGAGTAGATGGAGGAGGCTGGCGCTGGAGAAACGCGGCGATGACTTTGTCTGGGTTTGCGGTGCCCTCTTTGCTCTTGCGAGGCTTCGTTTCTTCGATGATGACGTCCTGCGCCTCGTCGAGCTGCCAGGTGCGTTCCATCTCGTCAACACGGGCATCTGCGGTGTTCTCCTCGTCTGGGCTCGGTATACGGGCATTGGGAGACTGAGACGGTGACTTTTCTGTATTTTCTTTCTGCTGTTGGTCGTCCTCCTCCTCGCGCTGTTTTATCGCTGCCTTCTTCGCCTTCCTGTATCCGTGGGCTTCAGCAACGAAGCCGATGCCCGAGGTGACGCCTTGCGCCAGTTTGCCAATGGGGCCTTGTGTGTTGAGCATTTTCCGTGTCGTGGTAGTTTGTGTGGAATTAGAATCTGTACAAGGAGGGGATATTTGGACCCCGCTGGCTTTTTGTAACCATCGAAATAGAAACACAGCCTATCATTACCATATCAGGCATCCAACTCGGAGGCTTCGTATGGAGTATTTCCTAACTGTATTGGGAATCCTTCTCGTGCATTGCGTTGCACATCCTTACTCCATCAGGGATAAACACACACGTTATGGAGTACTTAATACAGGGTACTTCGTATTGATTAGCATAAAATTGAGGGGTTCCAGCCACTAGAAACTCACTAGCAAATTAGAAATTCCTTATGATGTCATTCGTCTTGATAATGGTCTCTACATAGTATAAAATAATACTATACTATTACAGTATACCATCTCTTAGTTATCTATCGGCTTAGATGAGAAGACTAGTAATGTAGTAACTAACCACTCAGCTGACAAGTATATTACATTGTAAGGGAGTAGTATATTTAGTTGGGTGATATAGCATTATTTAGTATTCAATATTATAGGTCCTCAAGTCTACAGAAAAATTCAGTCTATGAATCCTCTGGGAGAGGAATTTCAACATCATTATCAGGCCACTCATCCTGAAGCCTACTCTTAAACTGAAAGAAATGGGGTGACTCTTCTGTGATGGGAGAATCAAGACCGATGGTGCTCCTCTGGTCTTCTTCAAACCAGAATTGGTCCATTGGATATAAGGATCTGTTTAGCAGATTATGTCAACGAAGATATCAACCCATAGGGAGCAGCACAGACATGCTCACACTGTTTTCGTCTCTGGATCGAAGATGATCTTGTCAGGTCCGATGTTGTGTGCCATTCCTCGCTGGCGAGCATATTCGAGGGCATCGACGCACTGCTGGCGGATACTGCGCATGTCGTCTGGCGTGAGAAACAACGGCTTGGGCCATGGATCATAGAACCCCAAGTGTTGGCCGTGTAACTTGGTCATGACGAGAGCAAGGACCAGCCCTCCGTCCGGATAAGGATCTTCAGCGAGTCGCTGGGCGTGCTCCTCATGCGCAATATATTCGGGCATATGGCCTGATCCATGGCAGGCCTGCATGCATCGGATCTCGCGGTCAAACTCCCTGCGCAGGGTACCCGTGTGCATAAAGTCCGATCGCTCGATGGGTTTGCTTGTGTTGCGATCGATTGGAGGCAGCTGGTATCGAAACCTGAGCACCACCATCTCATCCCCGTTGAGATCGCCATTGTGCACCTCCACCCCGTCGAAGAGAACCTTCCATGCGTTGCGCTCCTTGGAGTACGACCCGTAGAAGACACGTAACAGGCGGAAGTTCCGCCCAGCCACTGCAACGATGCTGTCTTCTCGTTTCTTAAACCAGCTTCCGGTGGGGAAGTGGCAGTTCTGGTAGATATCGGCGTATAGTGGCGGCATTTCACAATAGAATAGGGTGATTTCAAAGGGTGGAGAGCAGAATGTAGTGTTGTGGGAAAGCAAAAAATTGATGAAGTCAGAATGACAGAGAGAGTATACTCTTTACTGTCTCTCCTCTCTCTCTTACTTCTTCATCTTTCTCATTATATAAGAAACAAAATATAGATGCAAAAGTAAGGATTCACTGTGATCACCCATGAAGCATATTAACTACCTGAGAGTGATATATGAAGTGGCTGTACTACTTTAATCTTGTGATTTAATAAAAAGATAATCCAGTTCTTTGACTGAGCTGATGTGACGTATTTAAGGAGAGACTATTTCAAGTCAATTTGATCCAGCCTGGACGCAGAGGTATATAAGTATAGATATATGTAATGAGCTGTATAGTTCATACCCTCTACAGATATATAACTATATCTATAAAACCAAGGGTATGACCTGGCAAACCAGAACCTAATGGTAGGACACTACAATTCGCGATATGATTTCTAATTATAGGCCTTTTACTATATATACAATTTTACAGACCCAAGATGAGGGTATCTATATTTATAATATCTTTAGTCACTATGCCTAATAGCCATATCAATAGGCTTAAATGTGGTGGTTTTCTTTGTTCTCTGGTCTTATAGTCTATTATATCAATGAAGATCTCAGGGTTGTCAGCAATCAATATTTGATCCCTAATCAGAAGATCTGCATGTCGGAAGGATCGATCCTTCGCCGACGCATTATGCTGAAGAAAATCTCTTCTAATCCCCCCCTCTTCCCACCTTTTTCTTCTTCTTTTCCTTTTATTCGCGACAATTCAATCCATCGTAACCATGGTCTCGCTTAAGGCTGTGCAAGCATCCAACGCCAGCCTCCGGGCTTTCCCTAACATCACCGCATTGTTTGTCGGCGGCACCAGCGGCATTGGCCAAAGCACCTTGCGCCATTTGGCCCGATACGCCGACAGCCCAACCGCGTATATCGTCGGACGTAGCCAGGAACGAGCGTCGCCTTTCCTCGCCGAACTGCGCAGCTTGAGCCCCAAAGGCCGATTCCACTTTATTGAGGCCGATGTCTCCCTGGTACGGAATGTCGACCTTGCCTGTCGCCAGATCGTGGACCAGGAATCACATCTCAACTTCCTCTTTATGACCCCGGGCGGCATTTCCCTCGGCGGCCGCAATGGTATGATCCATACTCTATTATTTGACATGAGTAGGATTTCTTATACAATACAAAAAAAAAAAACAACAGAAACTCCAGAAGGCATCGACTATCTCTTCTCTCTCCGGTATTACGCGCGCATGCGCTTTGTGCAGAACCTGCTTCCCCTTATGACCACCGCTGCATCCTCCAGCCCCAGTAGAGTCGTCAGCGTCTATGGCGGCGGCTTCGAGTTCCCCATCAACACCGACGACCTCGACCTCAAGCATACGTTCTCGCTGCTGAACGCCTACAAGCACTCCATCACGATGACCACCGAGAGCATGGAATATCTAGCCCAACAGTACCCCTCTGTCAGCTTTGTGCATGCCTACCCGGGTCTTGTCGGGACGAATATCTACAACAACAGCTTCCCCTCGCCCATTGCCTCCTTCTACAACGTTGCCATGTGGCCGTTCCACTCGGTCAGTCTGCAGGAGAGTGGTGAGCGGCATTTGTTCCATCTCACCTCTGCTCGGTATCCGGCCAAGCAACAGCCCGCTGGAGCCGGAGAGGTGGCGACAGGCACCACTGGGGAACCCGGCAGCGGCGTCTATCTGCTGAATTGGAAGGGAGAGGTGCGCTCAAGTCCGAAGCTTCTGACGCAGTATCGCGAGCAAGGGATTCCGGAGCTGGTCTGGAAGCATACCGAGCAGCTGTTAGAGGAGGCGGTCCGGCGATGATTATCTGTATTGTACTGTATTAAACTGACCTCATAATATCCCCCCTCTCTCAACATCCCTCAAGGCATCCTTCAAGGCATCCATCAATTGAATAGTATTTCCTCATGGTTGAACTAGCCAGTTGGCAGACCTTTCCTAAAGATTCCCTATTCAAGAACCGCAAGACTGATGACTGTAAATGAACGCCCTTTCCGGCTCACCCGCGTCATCCAGCAACCCGAGACCGACTCATCGACCGGATCATCATATTGAAAGTGGAGGATCTCGATGCGGATACGCCTATTACTGCTGAGAGCATGGAGCTGGATGAAATCCGCGGCGTGCTGGAGTCAATATTGAGCAATATGATGCAATATCCCGAGGCATCTGGCCGATGTGAGAATTGCCAAGGAATCGCCAGAGCCTGATGGAAGTTGTCGAGACAGCAAGGATAGTTATCCAGAGACAGACAATAGTTATATAGTCTTGATACCTCGGTCTTATACTGGGTGACTCAGGCAGCTGTTGCGTACACCCTGCCATCTCTAGAAATCATTATATTTTACCTCTAGAAGAGGATAAACAAGTAATGAAAGAAAGATTGATTAGAGAATAGTCTCATAGTACTATCCTAATAATACTACAAAGAAAGAATCAAAGAACATGAAGAAGATAAGGTTCTTCATTCACATCACCAGATCTTCCCTTATTTCTGGAACTGATCGTCTCTCATTGAATGGGCGATGAAACCTTCGATAGCAGAACATACGGCAAAGGATACTCAGACAACAGAGTCTCCAGTTGGTATAGTTGCAGGTTCAGTGCTAGTGTCTGCCATGTTTCTGGTCTTGACTGGGGATGGCTACGCCGACGTGTTATTCGAAAGGTCCTGCTCCTCGGAGCTGTCGATGGTCGAGGTCGCTACATCCTCTGACCAGTCTGGGATCTGGAATTCAGGAGCTGAGTCTTGTGAGGGATCAGATCCTTCAGGCTCCTCAAAGTCCCCGGCACCAGACATGTTGACAATGCGATTCAGAACGAATTGCATGTCGAGCAGTTCTTTGCTAGGCAAGGGCAGCCTTCTGGGATCGGTAGTTTGTAGCATGAACCGATCCCCCGTCTGAATTCGTCTTGCAAGGCCGTTTTGTTCAATGAAGGAGAGGCTAGCCGTGCTATTTGGGTTGCTTCGTTCATTCAATCCCCGACTTGATGATGGTACTGTGTTGACAGCAATAGTTTTGTCCATTGAGGTGGGCGGAGGAGGTTGCCAATGCCACTCAACTTCTAGAGTAGTCTTTTCGTCGTTATAGTCTAGTGGCCAAAACGCCACCCTTCCAAGGGACCAGAGAGCGTGAATACTAGGTGAAAGACATATCTGGTTGCCCACGGAGTCGAACTGTTTCTCTGGTGACTCCGAATCCTGGAAGACTTGGCTGTGCCACTGCGAGACTCTTTCCTCTGACCAGAAGTATTTGAGCATCTCCCAGAATGGGGGAAATGTGCGTGCCAAGTTCGTTCTGGCGCCAGAAAGTAGATAGTGTGGGTATATATGAGCCACTTCAATTGGGTTGTTCTTCGTAATTACGCATTGTTCATTATCCCGTTCAATAACCTTGTCGCGAATAGACTTGTTGAGTGAATTGTGAGAAGAGCTGGATACAAAGGACTCGGAATCTGCGGATCGTGGGCGCTGCGGTAGCCGCTGTTGCCAGACCAGAGGCAATGCTGCGCACGCATGCATCGTAAATTGCAGGAAAAAGGTTGATTTTTCCGCCTCACCGACGAGGATCTCGAGCATGGCAATATCCGAAAATATGAGAACAGCCCAGAATGGAGTAGGAACGGGCTCTCCACCCAGAAGAGAGTTCAACTTGTCGAGGAGAGCCTGCCGGCGAGGGCTAACCTCGTTGAATCTCTCTTCACCTGGTGTAAGGGCCACTATCGTACCCGACCTTCCACGTCGAGGGGAGTCGGTCGGAGGGAGGGCGGGCAAAGTGTCCAGATCCATTCTGTCTGAAGAGATGCCAGCCATGGCTTGGGTAGTAAAAGGGAAGAAAAGGTCCAAGGAGGCGCTTCAGAGAGTTGGCAGAGCAAGGACGAATAGAGTAGGCTTTCTTCGCGAGAAAAGAGATGGAGATAAGTGAGAGAGAGTGTGGGAGAGAGAGAGGGAGAGAGTGAGGGGAAAGAGGGGAGAAAGAGAGGAGAAAGAGAGGGGAAAGAGGGGAGAAAGAGAGGAGAAAGAGAGGAGGAAGAGAGGAGGAAGAGAGGAGGAAGAGAGGAGGAAGAGAGGGAGGCCGCAGGGCCAGCCCGTTTCAGGGAAAACCTCCAAAGTATGTGGTCTTTCGAGCTCTCATACAATTTGTATGGACAGCCAAAACATGGAATCAGAGGAAGCTTCTGAGGGTCTAGGATTAGATATGGTTTAGCTCCCGCTGTACTAGGCTTATCCTGTTTAATACTAAACCTCATATGGTTCACTAGTTGTAATTATTTATATTGACTTTATGTTGACTCCTGTGTTGATTTATTTATTGATTATATATTATTTACATAATGAATTCTATATCATCCGAGTACTTTATAGTCATGATCAGTTAGCTTATAGAGCTTCAAGTTATGTGAGTCTTCTAAGTGCCTTAATACCTTCATACCTAGAGTATATGACAGAAAATCTCTCTGAAGAGAGGTGTCGCTGTATCTGCCTTGCTTATATATAGTATACCTAGTCTCACTATAAGGGGCTATAATGGCTATCAGCGTACTAATATGCCCTAATAAGAGTAGTGTTCTAGGTATATAACACTAAATTCATAAAATGCCTCTACACATCCTATAAACTACAGCCACTCCTTTACTTGCACCTAAATAATACGGGCAAGGGGGCTATTCCTCTGACATTCTAGAGATGTTTATCGACAAAAGGACTGTACCAGAGAAAGCAAGCGACAGCTAGGAGTAATTTTAGGGGATCTATACTTATAAAATCCTTAGTCTGTATGGAACTATCTTCCATAATTTCCTCTATCTTTGATTATACCGATGTTGCTTATAGTTTCTAGCATACAAAAGTAGGCTTGGCCCTAATAACACGCAAAAGACAAGAAACAACAATCTCGTAAACAGATCCGAATATCCGTCTATACTCTGTAGTTGTGGCGATATGAGTGGAGACGTCTTGTACCCGTGTGGTTCCACATCAAAAGTATTTAAACTGACTGACGGCATCCGCTTTCCAAAAGAGAACTTCCTCCTCAAATCCATCATCATGTCTACTGTACTTGTTTCTGGAAGCTCGCGCGGCCTAGGCTTGGAACTGATCAAGCAATTTGCAGCTCTAGTGCCTGAGAATGGGCTAGTTATAGCCGGGGCCCGCTGGAGGACAGCCGAACTGGAGGAGCTGATCCGCAGCAACCAGGGCCGCGTGGGATTCGTGTCCCTTGATGTCAGTGACGAGTCAAGTATCATAGCATCAGTGCAGGAGGTGAAGTCGCTCCTCGGGGAGCGCCCATTGGATATTCTAATTAATTGTGCGGGCGTTCACTCAGACACAGATGGCAAGGTAGCGAATATGTAAGGTCCCCCGTCTGACACCCCATCAGATCCCGAGATTGACCCATACACCTGGATAGGGATGATTTGATGCGGCAGTTCTCTGTCAATGTACTGGGAACCCACCATACCATCCGCTCCTTCCTTCCATTGATGGCGACCAGCACAGAGAAGAAGATTGTCACCATGTAGGTCCAAACTACGGCCAAAAAAGCTCTTCGACGACGAAACCGACTGACTGATCCCGGTTTAGCTCAAGCATTTATGGATCCATGACCAATGCGCGTGCCGTGGCGTTTGCGCCTTGCCCGGCATATAAGATCAGCAAGGCTGCGCTGAACGCCTTGACCGTCCAGTATGCGCTCTCCTATGAAGATGAGGGCTTTATCTTTTTTGCCGTCAACCCGGGCGTGAGTTTATACCTCCTTATTCACTTGATAAGCCTCCCCTCTGCTAACCAACCACTTTCGCGCGATAGTGGCTTCAAACCGAGATGGGCGGAGAGGATGCAGACCTCACCGTTCCTCAAGGAGCAACAGCAGTGGTTAATATCATCCGGGCGGCCGATAAGAGCACAAATGGCAAGTTTAAAAATATCCAGGTCAATGGCTGGGAGCACAAGTACAACGGCAGTGACCTGGCCTGGTAAAGGTGGTCTGTTGAGTCAACTGGAGATTTAGTAACATCTATTATAACTCACTATATTATATTATTAAGAGCTTGATTAGACTATCTAGTTGTCTCATCACAGTTTTTTCTTTTCTTTCTTTTCTTATCTTTCAATTCAATTTGGGTATCTTAAGGTTTCATATTTCCACTAACTAATGCCAAAGTATGAGTTGTGTGGCTTGTGTTAGGGTTTTTTTCGGCTTTCCGAGCCCATTCACTCGGATCCCCGGATCGCCGACGTACCATTCCTTTAAGGATTTCACCCCTCTCCTAGCTTTTTTGGTGGAGAAAGGAACCCTTATATGCGTTAGGAGTTTTACGATACCACAGATTGTATTAGTTTAGAGGGTTTGAGTCGACAGTGTAATGGTCTAGTGCATTCGGCAGCCTAGGTGCATAATGCCCATACATAAATAATGCCTTCATATATGTCCACAGAAACCAAGGCATGGCGGCCACTTAATTAAAACGGATCTTGGATATAAAGCCGTTGCCGGGATCACATCTAGCAGCCGGAAGAGCCCTCCTGGTCGCCCACCTGTATTGCTTGCTCCCTAGGGCCTGCCAGTAGCAGAGCAGTCGTAGGAGAAGTGTTATGATATGCTCAAGACCACGGTACTGCCCCTAGACTCCTCTATATACTTCTATAAAATATATATTATCTGCGCTGATGTATCAGTAGAGCTTATGATGTGGGCCAGTCTATAATAACTTGTTCGCCTACCATAGTAAGCCTTATTGATGGTAGTTTTAGCTTGCATTTTGAATACACGATGTTTAGGTGGCGTATAAATGATGCGCCTGGCTAGATTTCAAGATGATAAAAAATATGATTTAAACACTGAATGCTCATAGTCTGTTTTATAAACCAAGAAAAGACATGGTGGTCATTTTTAAGTACTAAAAAAGTGCCACGGTATACTACAAATTTAGCAAGGACTATTATGACTCTGAAGCCTGGGAAGGCTCATCCGCCGTGATGGGGATGAAATATCTAGATATTTACTATGACCATGAATGGCCGTTGGGTTGTCAACCGTTGCTATGCTGGAAGATATGGAATCCGATCCTTCATGATTGAAAACGACTTGGCTAAAGGAGTTTAGGACTCGGTGGATGCTGGGCAAGAACTGTTACAAAGACAGAAGAAACGCAATCTGGTCTTTGTCACCGAGGTACGTCGAATTGCCCGGCAGCACCATAACAGGCTGCAGCCCTGGGTTTTTGAACACAAGGATTGATATCTCTTGAATATGAGTCGCTGAGAAAGATAGAAGATAGTCGATGCGGAGGTGTTCTAGAAGCTTCGTTGACCCCTTGAAGAGTGCTAAGTAAGATACATTATATGATGAGCAATACACTAAGGATGATAGATGGTACTGGCAAAGCCTTCTAACATTTTCGAGATAGATTAATGGAATTGTGACTCCATATAGACTAAACACTTCTCATTCTAGCTGTTAAAGCCTCTTCTTAGATTTCCTCCTAGTGTTGAACATATTCATCTTTTAACGGGTTGATAGGATTTTCTCGATCCTACTCTGCAAGTTCAGCTTCAATGATCCCAAGCCCATCTCCCTCTGGTACCCAGTACTTTATCACCCTTAGGCCATTTTCTGTCAGTAGGGTATCCCAGCGCCGGCGTGTCCGCTCCAGGCCTGAGCAAAACGCCATAACAGCCATGTCAGTCACGCAAGAAAGTAAGGCAGCGTTCTGATCTGCAAGTATGTACTCCTCCATGATGATCTTTGAGAATCCGGGCCTCATGGCAGGCTTGAGGTTCTTGATTATAATGCTTGCCTTTTCGTCGGACCAATCATGAAGAATATGCTTGAAATAATATACTCTGGCCCCTATATGGGCACACACCCTTTAGCAACAGTAGCTTCTGGGATGATCAGGGAAATCACATACCATGAATGGGCTGGATCTCATTGAAAAAGTCAAATACTTGAGTCTCCACCTTTGCGGCTTCAAGGTCCTGTGCATCCCGAACTTCATCGATCACTTTTGGAAGATCTTCCAGCATCAATTTGCCCGGAACATCCGGGAATCTCTGTCTGAAACCGATCAAATCATGGCCTCGGTTCGCTCCAATGTCAACAATCAATGGTGTTTCCGGGCCCAAGTCCGGATGGTCCAGAACTCGCTCACGAACAGGGAACCAGTCAGCCCAGTGAGGACGATCCGTCCTTTGTCCTTCCATGAAACCGTTGAAACGACGTAGAGCATCCGGGTTCCCACACAACCAAGTAAAGCCGTCCATATTGTTGAAGTTGTACGTATACTGTAATGCAGTAGCTAGTGGATCTTCCGGATTTCTGTACTTTGTCAACTTGAGGAATTCCGGTGTCTGGCGGAAAAGAGGTATGAATTCACAGAATCTGTTGTAAATTAGTGGTTTTAACTGCGGTCTCTTGAATCGGTAGAGCCACTTACAGGGATTCCAATACTCCAATCGACGGTCGCTGGGTCAACTCTTTCGCCACAGCGGTGGGTAGATATTCAGCAGGGGCAGGTTCATTGACAATCCCCTTGGCGACCAAGACTCGCAAGACTCGCTCTGGGGGTGCAGAGATTGCATTAGAGAGAGTCCCAAACAAAGCCCTAGTCCCTCTCACTCAAAACACACCAACCAGCAGAGGATCTGCCTGCTTTGCGGCTGCAAGCTCGGCCAAGGGCACTGGCGATGTAGCTGGCGCTAACACGGAAAATATGTTCAGATCAAGGGCTATCTTGAGCGCCATAGTGACAGCCGGCTTTTGTCATCATAATCATCAACCATGTATCTGAATAGTGGAGTTTCAGGCTCTGGATCAGACTTACGCCATAGGCCAATTTCATAATCGCATCTCGAGGCTGCTCTAGAGCCCATACTAACTTTTGCACCTGATCTTGGGCTTGAATGCGGCTTGAGAGACTACCAGTTGAAAGATGTTCCTCAACCAAGGCCCTTGTCTTGTCCAGGATGTCTCGCACACTCGAAGAGTCCATTTTATAATATGTTTTATCTAGAAAAGAATAAATATAATTCAGGTCTTTCTCGTCCTTGACGCTCAGCTTTATAGGCGGCGGGAACATTCCAGAAAAAAGGATCAGGAAAGGCCACCCTTTATACTGTTATCCCAGGCTCTATGCTGTACTATAATCCAGTCATGCCTCCCACCCCTCTTCATTACCTTTAAATGGTCATTTTAGGTTTGGCAATCTTCACCCTGTTGTGCAACCATCCAATATACGGAGTATGTAGGGAGGTGCTCTCACCTCATTTGGTGGGGTTTCTCATCAGCAGCTGACCACGCCTGCGCGTCATACTTATCTGCATGCAACATGCGCCTCTCCGGCTCAATGCCCAATAACATGAATGGATAGATATGCCGGTATTGTTCTGATATCTAGGTTGGCCAGACATTGGGTCCGGGAAATATTCCCGAGACTTTTACTAACAGATCCATGCCTCATCGGATAGCAATTTCAAGGTTCATATTCTCACATATGCTGCTCATAAATAGAACCCCAATTACTTGGTTGCTGCCCAGCAAGTAAGTCTCATGCCAGTCTACACCATTAAACCCTCGGCTTAGTCAATTGACTAATAATCATGTATTTCATAATTATTGATAAGGAGAGTGTGATTGGTATATATAGGTAGACCTGGTTCTCTTGAGCAACACAATTATATGACTCTTTGGTCCAACCAAGCCTTGATTATATTACTCTATGCATACGTAGTAGAAGCCCTGTCAGGCGTTTTTAGGGCCGGGCCGGCCTGACAACTATGTTTCACCTACTAGCCCTCCCTGGTTCGTCTCCATTCCGCTATAATACGCCAGCCTATTAACCCCTCACGCAGTGAGCAACTACCTAGGTATCCGTGATGTCATTAGTCAGGAGACGGCGAGTTGATACGGGCGGTTAATTCGAGCAGCGAGGCGGGGATGCCCAAGGCAGGCTGAGGCAGCACTTTCCACCTTCCCAATTGGGATTAGTACTAGGTCTTGAGATATCTGACCTCTTTATTCTTTCCTTCCCCTCTTTATCTTAGCCTAGATACTACCAAAAGAGGCCTATCATTTTGCGCAGCCACAGAACTTGTAAATATGTTCTCTTGGCAGACTATCAGCATAAATAGATAGAGTTCTACAATACTATGTATATGGGTATTTTATTTCTCTTACACTATACTCAGCATAATTCACACACTTTATATATAAGATACAGTATATATGGCTTATGCTGCGCGCTCCTATAGTTTAGGTGCGTGCCGGATTAGGCTTAGCATCAGCTCGGCACTGGCCGCAATTAGCCATCTCTTCCAACAGGAATACTACTATCAGATCTGTAAATTCCAAAGTGCTGCTTCAAGAATCAACCTAGATAAATACTGCAAAAGAATGGATTTTCAAATAGATGATATAATTGACAAATCAATGAAGTTTTATACTCATCCTGAGTCATTATTATAAAGAGTTATGAATCATGAGTCATCTCCACAAAGTGGGCCAACTCCACTAAACCCCAGCCTTGATCCAGATGTTGCCTTGCTGGAGCATGCTTATAAATAGCACGTTAATTCCAACCTTCAATCCTTCAATCCATTCAATACAGAGTGTATATCAAGAAACACATTCTTCATGGCGACAGACACCCCCGCCACAGACATCGTCCTGTACGACATTGCCTTCCGCCAGCCATTCTCCGCTTCATCAAGTGCTCCCAACCCATGGAAAGCCCGCTACGCGCTCAACTTCAAGGGAATCCCATACAGGACCGAATGGGTCGATATGCTGGAGATTCCCGACGTCCGGCGGCGCCTGGAAGTCCCCGCAGCCCGCAAGCATCGCGATGGGAGCGACTACTACACGCTCCCCGTACTGGTGGACAACACAACAGGCACTAAAGTAGGCGACTCATTCGACATAGCCGTGTACCTGTCCGAAACGTATCCCGACACAGGAGAAGCAGGGGATCTGTTCCCCGTGCAGTCGCTGGACTTTGCCTGCTCGAGCGAACTGGCGATCTTTGCACCCCCTCTCTCAGAGCGCGCCGAGGGGGTCGACAAGGGTGTCATCCGCGATTATGCGCACTTCAATCGCAACGTCGATGCCGTCTTCTCCGCGCACAGTGCGCTCATGGGTTCCGGGATGCAGTTCGACCCCGCCAGGGCGCCGTTGATACGCGCAGAGTTCGAGCGGCGGGCGGGCATGCGGTGGGAAGACATGATGGTCCATGCAGGGCCGCGGGAGAAGATCCTCGCGTCGCTCTGTGAGGCGCTGGCTCCCTTGGCGGAGCTGTTTCAAAGGGATCATAGTGGTCCCTTTTTGCTTGGGCGGCGGGCGAGTCATGCAGATTTTATAGTCGGTGGGTGGTTGAGAATGCAGAGTGTTACGCTTCCTGACGAGGAGTGGGCACAGGTGAAGTCATGGCATGGGGGTGTTTTTGCAAAGTTGCATGATGCGCTGCAGAAGCTTAGCGAGGGGGTGATTAGAGCCAGCTCTAATAGATAATAAAGTATATAAGATACACCTTGCCACTTTTTGAATTGTTATTTATCACGGGCCAGGTTGTGGAACTTGTTCTCGTGCAAGCCTGTGTAGAAGTCCGAGAGGTTCTTGCCGAGCAATGTTTAAAGAAAGAGCCGTAATCCGAACCATCTCTAGGGATCTGCTTCGACATTGGATCAAGTTCTGTGAGAATATGGCAACTCAGTTGCCCCCGGGCCAGCATTACTGCCAAGCTAACTAATAGAGAGGATCCAAGGATTAAAAACATGCATGAGATAAAACTTACATCAGATGGATGGGGAAGAGCTCAACAGCAATAGACACGCAGGAAGATCAGATTTCTGATGCTATCAGTACCAATGCCCAGCCATTACTAGTTAACTTCCTCATAAGATGGAGTAGCCAGACGCTGCTGGCCTTGAAGATATTAGGAACTAGGTAGATACCTAATATTAAGCTACAGGTCATTACACAGTTTCCATTATTAAGAGTCTATATATAGATTAGGGGACTTTTATTATTCTAAGCTTAATATCCAGGTAATAATCACAGTTAAAGAGATATTCATGTCAGGTTGCCAACATCCGACTATAGGCTCCCAAAAACCAAGGGGTGGGATAAATCTGAATTGAACCTGTATCAATAGATTAATAAGCTGATATTTGCTCGGCCTTGGGTCCCTGGAGACTAAGTAAACTTATATATGAGGGAGGTGTCTTTCTATATCTAGGACAGCAGTGATCATGGTGACGTCAGACCAGATACTGTAAGAAAGTGCTGATATTTTAGGTTCATGAGTGTCTCGCCACTGTAGCTTATTAGATAGTAATAACCAAGCTGACTCCCAGTTCTCCTCACTGTCATCAATGTGAATTTTTCTGACCAGACAGTCTTCCAGCCATGGCAGCATTTGCATCGAGTGGAATCCCCCCCTCCTTCCGGTAAGAACGGGACAAGATCCATGGCATATCATCTCTCAGACTCGCTGGCTAATATGAAGTAGCCGCCAAAACAACCGAGTCGTGTATACCGTTTGCGCGGTGGTGGCGGGCGGTTTCCTTCTGCACAGGTGGTACTCGACCCCTTTTGCCGAGAAGGACGCCCTTCCCTTTCCCTACTCTGAACGTCGGGACATCCAGACGGGGGCAATGGAGCCGGTCAAGGATGTGAAAAAGTCTTGAAATCTGTTACTGAATAGTTCATTATGAATTATGTATCCAATGAACTTAAGGTATAAGACCTGTTCAGCTTGAATGAGGATTTGTTTAGTGGTCAAGCAATCTACCGTCTAGGATAAAGACAGCAGTCCTTTGACAGGGACTAGAGGCTACTCTGTAATTATCTTTGTCAGGAGAATAGTTATAGCTCAACTGCTCTCATCTAATCTCTCAACTTATCTAATATCTATAGTACCTAATCATAATCCAGTCATCATAGAGGGAAGAAATGAAGGCTTTCAGTCTGGGCGATTCCAGCCGAGAGACTGGAAAAAGAGGCAAAAAATACCGAGCTGAATGAATGCTAATAACAGACGGCTTTTCCTGCCAAAAACAATGACAGTTTTCCACTCAACCCACCTCCTGAGCTCATCTGCTCGTCCATTCATTCTTTTTCGCTGTTGACAACCTCCTCGCGAGGGCATTCGTTTAATATGCTGCCTCTAGCCTTCTCGCTTCTGGCTTTCGGCCTGGGAGCACACGCCGGCGTGCCCGACACCCTCACTATCACCACCACCACCACTACAGCTGCGGTCGAGGTGGTCACCGTCTGCGCGACCGCTACAAATCTCCTCACCAATGGCGGATTCGAGCTGGGATCGCTGAGCGGGTGGACGATGACGGCCGGGTCGGGCAGCGGCGTGGTGGACGACCCTGAAGGCGCTGCCGAGGGGTCCTATTACCTGGTAGCCTACCCCGAAGACGAATCTGCAGGTGAGCGGTTCCTCCTCACCAACAACATCGTCTCCGACGTCTCCCCGGGCCATGAATACATGGTCTCGTTCGACTACAAGTGGACTCTGGGCACTGCGACCGGCTGTACTCTATGGGTTTCCTTTGACGACATGTACGGCAATATCGTCCAGCAGCACGCCAGCAGCGATATCACGGAATGGGCCTCGTTTTCGGACACGATCATCCTGCTGGACGAGAATATCAATCCCACCTTCGACTTCTTCTGCGACTCGGGCACCTTTACCTTCTATCTCGATGCCATCTCCGTCGCCTCGTCCACCTCGCTGGCCTGCACGACTTCCACCGTCGTCGTTGCCACCCCTTCGTCTTCGGCGGTGGTCACTCTCTCCAGCTCGACGATCGTCTCTGCGTCGCCCAGCTCTTCGCCGGCGTCCAGGTCGAGCATCTCCCTGAGCATCTCCCCGAGCATCTCCCCGAGCCTCTCGCCGGTGCCGTCGAGCTCTGCTGCCCTGCCAACTGCTTCTTCGTCGGCTGTGTCTTCCTCTGCATCCAGTGCTGCATCCCCGGCGACGTCCAGTTCCCATGTCGACACATCGCCGGTTCCTCAACCCTCATCGCCAGTCACTTCTTCGAGACTTCCTCCCGGGGTGCTCTCCTCTCGACCCATCGGCTCGCCTACCGTGATTCCAAGCAGCAGACCAGTCTCGACACGTCTGCCCTCGTCGGCGAAGATTCTTCCTTATTCTTCAGGAAGGCGCTCATCCTCTGCAGCCGGCATTCCCTCATCGCAGTCGACCGTCGCCTCTGGGGCTTCCACGGCCATCAACACTGCCGGCGCTGGTAGTAGCACACAGACAGGCAATAATGGCAACACCACCAGCACCACCACCAGCACACAGACTGCCGTTACGACCTCCACCATCCTGACAACACGCACTGGAACGATCACCAGCTGCCCATCAGCCAAGCCACACTGTCCGCCCAGTGAGAGGAGCACCGCCGTCACCACCGAGACCCTGGTGGTATCGACGACCATCTGCCCGGCCACGAAGACTCCAGACGGGTTTACCACGTCTACGATTCTCGATACTCGCACCTCGACCGTCACCGCTTGCCCGTCCACCGTCACAAACTGCCCGGCAAGGGAGAAGACAACCTATCTGACCACCGAGACCTTTGTTGTCTCCACGACCGTGTGTCCTCTGACTGAAGGCGCGAGGCCGACTGGCAACCCTGGATCAGGATCTGGATCTGGATCAGGAAACGGTCAAGCGACCACCGAAATTGTCTATACAACTCGCGTGTCGACCATCTACCAGTGCCCATCGACTGTCACGAACTGCCCTCTGACGGAGAAAACCTCCCATGTCACTACGGAGACGTTGGTTGCCGGAAGCACTGTGTACACTACAGATGTCGCTCCCACTGGCACCTTCACAGCAGGCAGTGGCGAGGGCGGTTCCACCACCGAGACGCTCTATACAACTCGCGTCTCGACCATCTATCAATGTCCGTCGACGGTCACCAACTGTCCGCTGACCGAGAAGACCGCTCACGCTACCACTGAGACGCTGGTTGCCGGTACCACGGTCTATCCCGTCACTGCCAATGGTCTCACCACCGAGATTCTCTATTCAACCTCTGTCTCGACGGTCTACAAGTGTCCGTCCACGGTGACTGACTGTCCCTTGACGGAGAAGACGGCCTCCCCTACCACTGTGACTCTTGTTGCTGGAACGACCGTCTATCCTGTCACTGCTACTAGTCTTCCAGAATTGGTTGAAACGACTATTTCTGGCTCCGCTGAAACTACCTCTGTCTCTACTGAAATTATCTCTGTCTCCGCTGAAACTATCTCTGTCTCCGCTGAAACTATCTCTGGCTCCGCTGAAACTACCTCTGTCTCTGCTGAAACTATCTCTGTCTCTGCTGAAACTATCTCTGTCTCTGCTGAAACTATCTCTGTCTCCGCTGAAACTATTTCTGTCTCCGCTGAAGCGACAACTATTTCTAATTCTGTCTCGGTTGTAACCACTATCTCTGCCTCCGCTGAAACAACTATTCCCGCCGAGTCAACCACTGTCGTTGCTGTCGAGGACATTACCTTCACATCAGCCGGACACGTCTATACCACCACCGCCACCTTTACTCTCATCGAAGTATCTGCTGCTCCTTTTTCTTCTTCTTCTTCTTCTTCTTCTTCTGAGTTCGTGTCTGCCGCAGCCTCGTCAACTGCTGCGGCTTCGACCAGTGGCTCCCAGACGACAAGTTCCGCGGGTGCTAT
Organism: Penicilliopsis zonata CBS 506.65; assembly: GCF_001890105.1. Classification (NCBI taxonomy): domain Eukaryota; kingdom Fungi; phylum Ascomycota; class Eurotiomycetes; order Eurotiales; family Aspergillaceae; genus Penicilliopsis; species Penicilliopsis zonata. The sequence continues at coordinate 135,911 of NW_019208935.1, forward strand.
CTACACTGGTGCTTCCACCTCGGAGAAGAGCTTCCTATCCAGAGGCCTTGTTGCTATCAGCGGACTTCTTCTTCTCTTCGTTCTTTAGGTTTCTATGATCCAGCCTTATTATTCATTTTTTATATTATCTAACGAGCTCCCTCGCATGCGAGAGTTACGGGCTCGTGTTAGATAAATTATAGTATATGTACATTCATCCAGTGATATTGATTTCACTCAAGTATCATGACACTGTATTAACTACATACATTACAGAGTAGAGTAAACTTCAAGTATAATAATAGGGTTTTATTTGATCCTCTACTTCAATCACACCCTTTGTCTGATGGATCTGCAATTACTAATAACCATAGGAAGAATTTATATCATACCACCTCTACTTGATGTCTTGCCACTACTGTCAGTTCCTACTGTCAGCCCTAACGGAGAACCCCGTGTTGATACACGTAACATACTTAGGCAAATAAATAACTTATAAGATATTCACTGTCTATTATAATAGTATATATTTACATTACTATACTATATCTTGAGCATGTTTCAATACCTAATTGATAGCTAATTAAGGACAAGCCCTCAAGCACGTCGGCTCTTTTTGCTTATCCTGCCTTCATCCCTCGCCAAAGCTAACCTCATCCTCCAGGCAAATAAACACCATCGCCGGGTGTCTAAAATACCGTCTCCTCTCTCTCGTCTGCTACTGTCATTCCTGCAATTATGGTCCCCAACCGATGGGTGGCTGGCCAGCAAGGCCTTTGACGACTGGGTCGCCGGCGAGACCTAAGATATCTCTGCCTCTGCAGACCAGGAGCTCAGCTTCTACGGCCTTTGCGAAGCGTCTTCGGGTCTCCCGGAGACGTCCATCGAGTTTCAGTCGAATCTGTTCGCCGGCGTCTTTTATTCATCCCAGTGGCCCTGTCTCATCTCCATTCCCTCATCTCGCTCCTCCATCACAAGACCGTATTCCACGGCTCCCACGGGTTCATCTTCTGCAATTTATACATCAACTTCTACTCAAGGATCATTTCAAGGATCAACTCTACTAGCACACAGACCGAATCGACCTCTGCTGCCCAGGGAGGATCAACAGGCACAGAGACTTCAACAGGTCAAATCACCACAGTGACATCCATTGATACCTTCTTCCCGACCACGCAGATGGCGACTTCCACCATCTTCACCACCCGGACATCAACCATCACAGCCTGCCCGGCCAGTGAGAGACGCACCTACACCACAACTGATGTTATCATCGTCTCTACTACTGTCTGCCCTGTTACTGCCGCTGAAGCCACCGCCGCCACCACTGCTCATACTGATGTGGCAGCTTCCCAACCAACTGGCTCTGGCTCTGGCCTTTCGGTTACTCCGATTCTTCCAACTCTTCTTCCTCTCAGTCTCTCTTCATCTTCGTCTCCTTCTACATTCTCCTCTTCTCCTTCTTCCACGTCTCTCCCTTCTTCCTCCGTCACGACTGCTCCCAGCTCCACTTATACTGGTGCAGCATCACGTACTTTCGGCCGGTACAAATGGTCTGCTCTGTCTTTAGTGGCCAGTCTCCTGGTCTTGCCTTTCTTCTAGCGGCTGCGATATCTACACAGACGAACATTTAGCAAATTAATTGACATGTATAACTATAATGATATCCTTTAAATTCAATGCAGATGAAAAAATGGAAAATATCTTATTCAAATAGTTACATGCCTCGGAAATCTTTCGTGCTATCTTTTCATCTGAAGAGTGTGGTCTACTGTGCAAATCTTAAGTTGCTGTGTATATCCTGGCCTGATTTTGAATAGGCCTACATCTGCTTAAATCTCTCATTCGAGGCAGCCAGTTTATGAATATTAATTTGAGTTTGAAAATCTAATTACTAGCTATGGTTTAGCTTTTTTGCATAAAGATGATGTCGCCAGACCTTATATTCTATGGGAACACTTATATATTGCTAGTAAAGAGCACATACACCGAATGAGTATAGGGAAAGCGCCGTTTCGCTTAAATCTGCCGTATTGCAGTCGGTTCCCTCCATGCTCAGCTGAGCCCTCCCAAGCTGGCGTTCTGAGATGAAACAGCTTTCTGGGCAAGAATTTGCGATGGGTCCATCTATTGGCTGTGCTCTACAAAGCACGTTTGCGGGGTAAGGCTGCTGGCCGATGAACTCTGCACGATGGCCAGTCTAGATCCATCAAGATGTAGATTTCCTGCTGCCTCGATCGGCAGGAATTGCCAAGTACTTTGTACTTTGTTTGCGATCTAAAGGTTAATCTGTGCAGATTATGCAGGCTTGCATTAGCGTGCAGACTACCAAAACAGGAAGAAATAACAGGAGTTGAGTGTTTCTAATAGTAAGTATGGATGCTTTTATCTATTAAAGTATACTAAGTATGTCTCTCTTATAGAATTAGAATCAAACTATGAATATTAACCTCAATAGTGGTTTTTTGATATTGTTGTCTGCTGTCATGAGGCCTGTACAAGATAAGAATAATCCCTCAGCATAGTACTTATTATATTCTATACCTTATAGTCGTTGAGAAAGAGTCTCTAAATGTGTACTTGATTGGTTCTCTATACCAGGCAATGCACCCCTAATCACACAGCTCGCCACTATCACCAGGTGGCTGGACATGTTCAGCTGAGGGTGGTTCTAGAGTATAGAATAGATAGAGTAAAGGGCATATTGTAGCGAGAGAGTAAGATATAAAAGGCCTTTCCTGCTCATCCTCATCATCTTTTCACTCAGCACTCAAGCACTCACTCAATCAATCACTCCATCAACTCTCAACTCGGCTTCCAAGGCAGATTCTCAAATCAAGTCCTCCATCACCATGTCTCACAACACCCTCGGTAACGGCGAATGGCTGAACGTCGGCCAGAGCCTTTTCAGCCAGGACGGCTCCGTCGAGCTCAGGATGCAGAGTGACGGCAAGATTGCTGTCTACTGGGGCGGCGAGTGCCGCTTCCAGAACACTGCAACCCAGCGCAACGACATCAAGGGCATTATTATGCAGGAGGACGGTAACATGGTCATCTAGTAAGAAAATTCCTTTCTCACCCTCCACTCAGTGATGTGGATTACTTTCTAACTCTGGGAGTGATCATCACCAGAAGCCCGTCTGGGCTACCAACACTGGCCCCGGTGGTCCTGGCGACAGCACTGTGATCTGTACTGTGCAGAATGATGGCAATGTCGTTCTCTACAAGGGCACTCCCATCTGGTCTAGCAACACCCACAAATAGATGTGGAATGGGTTTCCATAGCATACGTGTCAAGTTGTATCTATCTGCTTGTCTTTCTGGGGAATTTAGTTGATGAATCAATCAATGTGAATATGCTTTTAGTATACCTATTGATCCTTGTAGACACATCTCAAATCATAGTCAATTAGGTGATGATAGAGTATCTAGTGTTTATGAGCTTTTTACACTCTGAGTACAGCTTCTATGAAAATCACCTCATTCTCACCCCTAGATAACTATATTACCATCCAGGGCAGCAAGAGCATAGCTGGTCGTATAATCTCTGATTGTCAAGTCCTGCCATAAGCAGTCTTTCTATGATTATAAGGACATTTTGGTGGGAAGAAGAGAGAGAGGAGAAGAGCTCAGCCTCGTTGGCAAGCATAAAAGTATCAATAGAGCAAAGAAAGCAAAATGAATACTCTACCGATAAGCACGATCATAAAGATATTAGTTTATATTAACAACAGCAATTTAGTCTATATATACTACTATAGGTTCCTTTGAGGCAGATTCTCTACTATATAATCTAGTTATATGAAACATCTGCCATCGAGTTGTCTTTATACTGCTATAATATATAAAAGATCTTCTAATACATCATGGTGTTTGATATCTGCCTCCTAAAATAAATAGGGCTGGCTCTGACTTGCTGTTGCAGGCTATATAAATTCCTAACCATGGAATTTCATCATGAAGGAACTACCTAGTCATAGACCACTTACTTGGTATATGTTAATATTTTGATGGACTTTTTTACCCTTTGGGGTCCAGTTCTTCTCCTCCTGATCTAACCCGCGTTCTTTATTACCTGCTGGTATGATCTGGGATTATATTTGTCCGCCTACAGTGTATGCAACTCTAGTCAACCAAGAAACTGGGGGATCTCAAGTATATTAACACTATTCTATACCATGAATAGGCTGCTTTCTATCTCGATTACATACCACTACACTTTAATAGAGAATATATGGATATCTTTAAATTAAAGTCGAGATTAATATTCTAATACATAACAGATACCCTCAATCCCAGCCCAAACACCCATAGAGAACCCCGGAAGACTTTTCAATTATACAGATCATCACTCGTCAAGCTCTCAATCATCAAACTCTCTTGGAAGGCCGCTTGAATTTCTCGAGAAAGGAGGCTCGGTGCGAGGGTTCGTGGTCGCCGTGTAGCGTTGTGGCGGTGGAATAGACGGACTCGGTATCGAGCTTCTTGTTTTTTCTTTCAAGGGCAATGCCTTTGGCGAATTCGTCAATAAAGGTGGGCATCTCGACCCGTGCTTGGCTCATGTGCATTCTTGGAACACGAGAGGCCATCATGATGGTAGATGAGGATAGACTTTGTGAGGATAGACTTTATGAGGATAGAGGAGTAGATTGTACTCTGTAGAAGACTGTTGATTCATGGAATGCATCTGGCACCTAGACAGTCTTTATATACTCGTTTTCTGTATACAAAACGTCATGGCCGATTTCTCATAGCATGAGATGTTGCCTAGATCTATGAGGCAGCAAGAAACCCTCCAATCATATAAATTGTCTCGTCGGAGTCGGAGAGAGACATGACCCACCCCGATCCCTGCCATCCGAAATTTTCCCAGGATCGTGACTCTTTTGATGTAGAATACGACGGCGTGGCTGGTTTTATTGGTTTATTCTAGTGACTCATGAGAACTAATGCATTAGTAGGCTTAGCCAGGTCGGGAGCCCGAGGCTTAGCCAGGCTCCATTATTCTGTAGCAGTACTTGTAGTATCACTACACGGTGAAGTACTAGTATTGTTGGCTTTTGTACTATGCCTCGCTACGTGAGGGGGCTCAAAGAGGGGTTATAGTATAATTATTATTATTATTCTAATTAAGATGTTGTAGAGTAGAGCTCGACAAGTTAAAATTACAGCCCTATATTTATAATTATCTTACTAATCTAGACAGTGAAGGAATCATCTAGGAATCACCTAGGAATTAGTATATATACTTTATTATTTAATAGTTAGTTAGAAACTTACCTAGATAATTAAAAGAAGAAAAGGGGAATAAATAGAAAAAGTATTATACTCTATGTAGGGCTCAGATTAAATAAGACTGATGCTAAAAGGAATGGTCATTGTATGATTACAAGCAGGACGCCAAGAAATTGATATTTCTATATAACAGAGAGTAAGAGTAAAGGATAATGTGGTAGCAACGAATTGATAGTGCTGCCTATTGCACTGCCTTGTCTGTCTAGACTACTTGCTGCCTAATCATTGCAAATATACCCTTCATCTCTAAGATAATGCTCTACAGAGTCCATGGGCAATCATGTGATTCAGCTAAATCCTCGGCCTTCCACGCCCCGAGCGCGAGATGTTGAGTCAGCAGCATGCATTAAATAGTGCACCAAAGCTGTATAGATGCTGACATGCAGGACTGCTGACACACCATCTCGCGCTCGGGGCGTGGAAGGCCGAAGCAAGAGTATATAAGCTATTTGATGTGTCAGATAATCAGATCTAGCCATCCAGCTATCAAAATGTCCTCCATCCTACTGCAGAATGCAACCATCCTGTGCCACAAGGGAGAGCAGGTCCAGATCCTGCGACAGCACGATCTGCTGATTGAAAACGACACGATCAAGCGGATTGGCAAGAACTTGGCCCTTTCCGAGGCATCTTCTGGCCGGGTGATTGACTGCACGGGCAAGATCGTCTCGCCTGGGTTCGTGGACACGCACCATCATCTGTGGCAGAGTCAGCTGCGAGGCCGGCATGGCGACCACGGCTTCAAGGAATACATGGTCACAGTATGTCATGGTTCTCTGCTGTCTTTGCTCCTCTGACGTTCAGGGAAACATGCAATCCTTCAATTATGAGCCGGATGATATCTTCTGGGGCCAACTGGCAGGCTGTCTGGCCAGCATCGACGCCGGCGTGACCACCGTAGTGGACCATGCGCATATGTCTTATTCAGCGGAGCATGGTAATTTTTATAAGGTCTTTCTATTCAGAATCTAATATCAGATAGTCAAAAAAGGAATCCAAGCGTCGGTGTCTTCCGGTCTGAGGACGGTCTTCTGCTACACCCCCATCGAGCGCATTGAAGAATGGACGGAGACGGTGAAGTTTGCCGACGATTTCCTGCCGGACTGGTGGATGCCTCTTTTCGACGAGCTCAACCAGACTGTCGGCCAGGACGGCCGGGTGATGCTGGGCCTGGGAATCGAGCTGACGGCTCCTCGCGACGTGGCCGTGGCGCTGTGGAAGAGGGCAAACGAGCTGGGGATGCTGGTGACGACGCATTACGTTGCTGGGTTTATGCCGAGTATGCCCTTTTTTTTACCACGAGGCCGAGAACGATTGCTAACAGCATCAGATATTGTCCAGATCCTGGCGGAGAACTCTCTCCTCTCAGGGAGGATCATCGTCTCGCACGCGACGGGCATCGCGCTCAGCGACGCCGCCACCCTCGCCGAGAACCAGGTGTACATCTCGACGACGCCCGAGACAGAGCTGCAGATGGGCCTGGGCGAGCCCGTGGCGCTGCGCGGCAAGAACAACAGCCCGCTGAGCTCGCACACCTGCGTGGGCGTCGACTGCCACTCGAACAACTCGTCGGATCTCATCACCCAGCTGCGGCTGCTGGTGCAGCATATGCGCGGGCAGGAGTACCTCGTCGCTCAGGCCCGAGGAGAGTACGCTGCCATCAGTGCTAAGCTCGAGCACGCCTTCAATCTGGGGACTCTGCAGGGCGCGCGAGCCATGGGGTTGGAGCACAAGATCGGCACGCTCGAGGAGGGCAAGAAGGCGGATCTCGTCGTCTTCGACACGGATACCCCTGCCATGGTGTGTGCAGACAGTTATCCCCTCGCTGCCATCCTGCTGCACGCCAGTATCAGGGACATTGGCATGGTGATCATCGACGGAGCCATTGTCAAGGAAAACGGACAGCTGAACGTCACGCTGGATGGAGAGACAGTCGGATGGAAGACTGTCGCGGAGAAGCTGCGCCAGAGTCAGCAAGACGTGGTCCAGAGGGGGGAGACACAGCAGCTGGAGGGTGTCAGTCCATGGAAGCAGTAATAGACATAGAAGTTGTATAGGTTAGGGTAGAGAGACAGCCTACAATCTAGCCCTATAGGACCAGTAATAGACGGAAGTTGTATAGGTTAGGTTAGGGTTAGGGATTCGGTCTACAACTTAACCGTATAGGAACAGTAATAGACATAGAAGTTGGTTAG
>NW_019208935.1:143479-183492 GCF_001890105.1 Penicilliopsis zonata CBS 506.65
TATAGGAACAGTAATAGACATAGAAGTTGGTTAGTGTTAGGTTAGGGTTATAGAGTTAGTCTACAACCTAATCTAGGAACAGTAACTTAATAGAGCATGGAAAGTTGTATAGTTTAGGGTTAGGGTTAAGGATTCAGTCTAAACCCTAACCCTATAGGAACCGTTGTATAGGTTAGGGTTAGGGTTAAGGATTCAGTCTACAACCTAACCCTACTTAAGAACAGTAAGTGCATAGAAAATGTATAGGTTAGGGTTAGAGAATCAGACTACAACCCAGGTCTATCAAATCCATGGTTCTTCAATAACCCTAGAGAATTCCTAGAGAGTACTAGTCTAATTATAAACACCCTTGCCAATGTCCTCCAACAAAGTAGCCTCTCTCGGCGTCCATCCCAGCTCCTGCTGCGTCTTCGTGCTCGACGCCCGGCTGTCCGCAGCAAACGGATATCCAACAAACCCAAGTCGCTGCACGGCGTCCTGCACAGTCTTGGACACGACAGGCACCTGCAGGCTCTGCCCGATGGCTTCAGCAATGGCTCGCGTGGGCACCGCCTCCTCGCCGACCGCGTGGTATCGCGATCCGGCGACTCCCTTCTCCAGGGCAAGCCGGTAGAGACGGGCTGCATCGCGGCGATGCACCGCCGGCCAGCAGTTGCTCCCCTGGCCGATATACAGCGACTCGCCGTGTTCCTTGGCGGCAGCGCTGATTCTATACACAAACCCCCTGTCGCCGTCTCCGTGCACACTCGGAGCCAGACGGACGACACTCGATCGGATCCCCCGCGCGGCGAGGGCGAGCACAACCGTCTCGGTGGCCGTGCGGATCTTCATGGGCGACTCCATGTCGACCGGCGTATCTTCGCTGCCGACGAGATTCTCTCTAACCATGGCCATCGTGCCCGAAGTCACCACAAGCGGTTTATTCGTTCCCTCCAGCGCCGACGCCAGGGCTTCGATCGCCGCTCGCTCTTCCACTGCGTTCTCTGCAAACTTGGCAAAGTCATGGTCGAACGCGAGATGGGCCACGCCCTCGCACTCGGACGCTCCCTGTTTGAGCACGGAATGGTCTGCCAGCGTCCCGCGCAGGACCTGGACGCCTTTCGCCTGGAGAAGGGCTGCAGAGGCGTCGGAGCGGGCGAGTCCGACCACGCTGTGCCCTGCTGCGAGCAGTTCGTCGACCACGGCGGACCCGACGAAGCCGGTGGCTCCAGTAATGAGGAATTTCATAGTGAGATTGATGGGTTTGTAGGACATGATTCAATATTAGCAGACTGTTTATATACCACATAATCTCCACGGTTAACTCCGTCTCACTCTTGAATCCGAAAAGCGGTTAGCGTGGATTACTACTACTTATAGTAGTACATAGTAATAAGTGATGGTTCAATCATCTAAGCATCACCTAGGAATTGTAGGAATCAATATATATACTCTATACTCTTGAAAGCTTTGAATACTTACCTAGATAATGAGAAGAAGAAAAGAGAGAAAATAACGGAATTGGATCATAGGAATTATGGAAATTATGGAAATTATGGACCTTAGAAAGAATAGCTGATCATGTGCCAAGAAACTGACATTTCTATAACAGAGGTATACGGGTAAAGAGCTGTGGAGCTGCGGCAGATAATATCCGCAACTGCCGGTGCAGTTCTAGTATTAGGTACTTATCCTTTGTTATCCCTTATATTAAGCAGGTACAGCTATCCAATGGTTTCTCAGTATTAGTTAGATAATATTAATGTCTAGACACTAGCATCTTTATACTCTGAGGAAGCTGTCACTGGCCCACTGCAAGCCATGGCTCATCTAAGCTTTGACATCTCCCTAGTTTCTGTTAGTGACACTAAAGAAGAAGGTAAATAATGGGGACCCATTAGAGTGTTTCTAGTAGTATGTAGTAGTCACTATTAAAGAGTATAAGTTATTGTGTGTAGAGTCCAGTAATATATTGCTTATCAGTATAAATTAATTATAGTATACGTATATAGTATACTATATAATTATAGTATAATAAATTATGGCATGTACTCGGCCTTAGCACAGACAGAGCCTAGAACACATAACCTTATTAAATTAGTCCATCGCTTGCATCGCTTAGCAAGAGTAATTAAACTTAATAAAGCAGACAGGATTAATATAATACCATGTCTAGTCTGAAGAGGGTCTGCTATGCCGCCAGTGATCTCCAGCATCTTCCCACGTGCTTGAGCTTCATCCAGTCGCTCGACAACGTGCTCTGTTAGAAGTATCTTGTGATGAGATATTGGCCTGTGATGATTCGTCCTGTCAGCCACTGCGAGGAAATACCTCAACACGTGAGGTCCGTGAAGAATGTTATAAAGGCGGAATGTGATCCTGTCTGTCTCTGCATTCTTCTGTCTTCGCTTCTCCATCTCTTCTTCTCTTCTCTTCTTCTACCATGCTCTCCCTCCTCCTGGCCGGCCTGACGCTGGCTGCCGCGCAGACCACCAGCGTCGAGTATCCCACCGCGGCCGAGATCGAGGCGGCGCGTGCCTCTGTGCTGCCTTACTCGCCAGTATCCAACGTCAAGGGCAAGGCGTTCAGTCGCTTTGTCGACATCTGGCTGGAGAATGTGGTAAGAGCATCTTCTCTCCCAATGATTACCAAGCAGCTGTTGATGCCTCGATCCAGGACTACCCTACGGCCAGTCGCGACCCCCATCTGGCGGCGCTGGCGAAAGAAGGCATCCTGTTGACCAACTACTGGGCCGTGACACACCCGTCCGAGCCGAACTACTGCGCGTCGGCGAGCGGCGACACGTTCGGCATGGACAACGACAACTGGCACCAGATCCCGGCGAACGTGTCGACCATCGCGGACCTGTTCGACACCAAGAGCCTGGCCTGGGGCGAGTACCAGGAGGGCCTCCCCTACGCGGGCTACCAGGGATACGAGTACCTGGCGGCGTCCGGGGCCAACGACTACATGCGCAAGCACAACCCGTTGATCCTGTTCGACTCGGTGACCAACGACGCGCTGCGGCTGCGCCAGATCAAGAACTTCAGCAGCTTCTACGAGGATCTCGAGCACCACAGGCTGCCGCAGTACATGTTTGTGACGCCCAACATGACCGACGACGGCCACGACACCAACGTCACGTACGCCGGCAAGTGGACGTCGGACTGGCTCACGCCGCTGCTCAAGAACGACTACTTCAGCGACGACACGCTGGTGATGCTGACCTTTGACGAGGCCGGCAACTACACCTACATGAACAAGGTGTACACCTTCCTGCTCGGCGGCGCCGTCCCGGACCATCTGCGCGGCACCACCGACGACACCTTCTACACCCACTACTCGGTCATCGCCTCGCTGTCGGCCAACTTTGGCCTGCCCTCGCTGGGCCGCTGGGACTGCGGCGCCAACCTGCTGAGCCTGGTGGCCGAGCAGACGGGATACGTCAACTACGAGGTCGACACCACCACTCTCTTCTCCAACGAGACGTACCCGGGACCCCTCTCGGCGAACGAGTACTCGACCTACTCGGACGTCTGGCCGGTGCCCTTGACCGCGGGCGAGTGCTCGGCGGGCAACGGCATCGTCGACGTGGTCAAGAAGACCTACAAGGGCCGAGAGGCGACCTACAATTACACGGCGCCGTTTCCTTATAACGCCAAGACTGGGAATAACGTCGGCGTCAAGTATAGTCGCAAGGAGAACGGCAAGGTCGAGGTTTTTGAGACATAATCATATTTATATGTATTTAATATAAGTTATACTTTGGTGAGTATTTTTCGGCTCGGTCCAGCGGAATGTCCTGATGACATCACGATCTCACCACTTCACTCCAAGGAACTCTCCAAGTATCAAGCATCAAGTATAATATCTCAGAATCGAGTCAGTATGCAGAGTATCCGAAGTATCCGAAGTATCTCCAAGGTGTCTGGTATTACTCTCTTTATACAGAAATATAACTGACTACAACAATAGACTGGCATCCGCCATCTGAGTCTGCTGGAGCACCGTTCCCACCGTCTTTTAAAGGACGTCAGTCTTCTCTCTTTCTCTTCTAACTACTCTTCTCTCTTTCTCTTCTAACTACTCTTCTCTCTTTCTCTTCTAACTACTCTTCTAACTCTAAGTACTCCATTCCAACTCCCCATGGATTCGTCGTGTCCACGCCCGAAGAAGCGGAATACGTCGTCACCAAGATCGGTATGACTCTCTGCTCTACACCGTGTCAGGCTAACTGTGTAGATGCCCCCTCGGTGTTGAAGTCGCAGATCCAAGCCGGCGGACGCGGCAAAGGCAGATTCGACAGCGACGGGAAAAGTGGCATCCGGATCGTCGGGCCAGAGGAAGCATACAAGAACGCGGCAAACATGCTGGACCACCGGCTCACGACCAAGCAGACGCCCGCCGACGGCCTGTTGGTGCAGAAGCTGTACATCTACCGCGCCGTCGACGTGCAGCACGAGTTCTACCTGGCTCTCACGCTGGACCGCGAACGAGGCAGCCCGCTGCTCCTCATCTCCGCCGAGGGGGGGGTCAACATCGAATCGAACACGGAGAGTCTGCACGCCTTTGCGCTGCCTCTGTCGGGCATACCGGCGCGTGTGGTGGAGGCGATCCAGGAGAAGATGGGATTCACGCGGCCGGAAATGGACCGGATCGCCCATCTCCTGCGCCAGATGTTCCGCCTCTTCCGGGAGAAAGACGCTCTCCTCCTCGAACTGAACCCGTTGGTCCGTACGCCCGACGGAGAGTTCATTGTCCTTGACGCCAAGTGCGAGATCGATCCCTCGGCGCAGTTCAGACAGCAGGATCTCTTCCACGCCGATGCTGCCGCTGCAGAGCCCGCCGGGCTCTCGTATATCAAACTGGACGGCAATATAGGCAATATCGTCAACGGCGCCGGTCTCGCCATGGCAACCAACGACCTCATCAGTCTGTTTGGCGGCAAGAGTGCCAACTTCCTCGATATCGGCGGCAAGGCCACCGAGGAGACGCTCTTGACTGCGTTTCGCATGCTGGAATCAGGGGTGGACGGCATTCTCATCAACATCTTCGGAGGTGCGTATACTACGGATCTAGAGTTCCTCTTCTCATGCTAATACCTTCAGGAATCGTCCGCTGTGATATGATCGCGCAGGCCATCGTGTCGGCCGCAGAGAAGATGGACGGCTTCAAAGTGCCGGTCGTGGTTCGTCTGCAGGGGACGAACTGCGAGGAAGCATTGAAATTGGTATGTTCATCGTCCATCAGGAAAGTCTCTGCTAATCTATAGATCGAATCATCCGGGCTGGAGGTACACACCGAGACGGATCTGGAGGAGGCAGCCAAAAAGATTGTCCAGTTGGTGAATAAATGATACAGAATATACAGAATATACAGAATATCAACTGTCTATCGGAGCAGCGATATCATTGCCCTCATTGATGACAATCGTCTTGTTCGACCCCCCCAGACACCAACACGTTCCCGGCGTCTGTCCCCCCGTCCCCTCGACATTGTATGTGCAGCCGACGTCCGTCCGGGACTGGAAGTAGTTCATCGTGTTGCACAGGCTCAGACAGTCGTCAAAGGAGGAGAGCACCACGCTCGCCAGCGTCTCTTTCCCGCTGCCGCTGAAGTCGTGGTTGCACAGGATGCGGTAGGTCACCGTCCCCAGACTCGGGGAGACGGTCGTGTCGTTGGCGGATGGACACACGGACGAGACGGTCGCCGTCGCAGCGCTGGAGGTGGAGGTGGATGTCGATGATGCTGAAGAGGATACCGATGCTGTATTTGAGATCGTAGATGTATTTGGCAGTGTAGATGTATTTGACAGTGTAGATGTAGACGATGATGACGATGATGATGCTGTAGACGACGATGATACAGCACTGGAGTCTATCACGTCAATATGATAATGATATGAATATGAGAATATAATACCTTTCTCTCTGGTTAAACCAACCCCCAGCCCAACTCCCACCCCGACAACCACCACCACCACCACCGCCAACGCAATAATCAGCCAGAACGTCCGCCGTCCAACCCGGTACACTTTCCCTCCTCCCCCTCCCTCTTTGGCCAGCGCATCGTCGTATTGACGGGAGTATTCGCGTGCTCTGCTTCTCGGGCTTGATCCCTTCAGCTCTGCCAACACCGTCGGCCGCGTCCAGCTGTGTCGCCAGGAAGGAAACGGCACGGGCTCCAGGCCCGGCTGCACGACTTCCAGTCCCTGCATCGAGGGGCAAGACATGATGAGGAGGGAGAAAATTAGACAACCAGCACAGAGACGACCGAGAGCGGGGATTCATCTCTTGTATCTTCGTCTTCTCCGGTAGTGGTTCTCTTCCACCCGGTGATTGGAGGCGTAGGCGCCGCCTCCTCGTTGCTATATTTATCTGTCAATCAACACAACGGGCGCTTAGTTGGTGGTAATCAGGGTCCAGGACGTCCTCAGCCCTGTTCTTTAGTTGTGAGTTTATTGTCGTTGTCGTCGTTGTCGTTGTCGAAGGCCTGCCTCAGGCTGTATGCCTTAGGCATAAACTTCCTCAGGCATAAAGAAGTCTGCCTCAGGCATAAACTTCCTCAGGCATAAAGAAGTCTGCCTAAGGCAATCATGCTTCTGCCTAAGGCATAAACTCTGCTCAGGCTCACAAGAACAATAGGATGATTGTCATAGATACATCGATGCCGCGTCTTCCCTCGGGATTTTCCAGCTGATCCTCAGAAGTAAGCAGGAATGATCTCGGATGTCTGTCGCGTCTAGAAACATACATCTATCCTCCGGCAGCCGTCTGGCTTCTGAACGCTCCGTGCCATCCAAGTTCCCGTACGAGGGGCCTTGGGGGTCTGCCCTCATTGCAGATCCTGGAGTGGCTCCAGACTGGCATGAGAACATTCTCTTCTCCACGCCATCTTGTCGTGATTTCCGTGCATTACGACGTAATTGCAGGTTTTTGAGAGTCTGCATATACTAGAGCAAGAAAGAGATATCACTGAGTATTACAAGTATAGATTAAGTAATGTAGAATGATGACTTCCTTGGTTAGTTGGTTGAATCTAAGTGCTATGAGTCATACTATATTCATCTATCATTCATCTATTATTTATTTATCATTTATCTATCATTCATCTATCATTCATCTATCATTCATCTATCATTCATCTATCATTCATCTATCATTCATCTATCATTCATCTTATGATAACACTCCACCAAATTAGTCCAGACGAGTGGCCTCTCTGGCGCGAGCTCCGCCTGTCAGCTCTAACAGACTCGCCTGCATCTTTCAGCTCGAAGCTGGCCGACTGGATCTCTGCCCCGGAACAGCAATGGCGAGAGCGACTGAGCAGGGAGGGCGTGTATGCCGCTATTGCATTCTCCAACGAAAGGCCTGTAGGGATGGTGGGGGGGTTGCCACCAAAGCCTGCTGCTGCTGCTGGCATCCCTGCCGAGCTTGTTTCATTGTGGGTGGAACCAAAGGCACGCGGGACAGGAATCGGGGATCTCTTGATTCAAGGGGTGGAAGCATGGACGCGTCAATCAGGGGGGACCCGATTGCAGTTGTCGGTGGTCAAGGGGAATATGGCTGCGTATAAGCTGTATAGGAGGAATGGCTTTGAGGTTGCTAATGATGAGAGGGATGATGAGAGGGATGAAAATAGGATGGTGAAAGTTCTAATTTAATTACTCATCTATCCTATATAAAGCTCATCCCTGCTTAAGTGAAGGTCATTATGGTGACACAAGGCGTGATATGGCGTGCAGGGAAAGATGAAGAGAATAGGAGAAGAAGAGAAGAAGAGAAGAGAATAAGAGAAAGAGAAAGAGAATAGAATAAAGGAAAGAGAATAGAATAAAGGAAAGAGAATAGAATAAAGGAATAAAGAAAGAAAGAAAGATATATCTATTGAACTATTATTAATACTTTAACTATTAATACTTGACTGTATTTTATAGTAATATACTACTGTAACTACTGTAACTACTATAATTATGTAACTATATAACTACTAGTATTGCGCCATACCCCTCACAACTTCACCCCTTCTTGCACCATTATAAATAAGACCAAGTCTGCAACAGCCCAGCATGCAAGCCATTCTCAAAGCACCAGCGAGCATGTCGTCGACCGTCAGCCTGACGGTCCCGGCGACCGCGACCAACGCCGTGCTGGCGCCCGGCGACTTTGTGGGCTTCGGCTTCGAGACGGCGTTTGTCAACGACTACGCCAACGACTTCTCCAACAAGCTGATGAACTCGGTGGCCAAGCGGCTGCCCGAGACGCTCACCATCCGCACAGGCGGCACCAGCGGCGACATGCTGACCTACGATCCGGGCCAGGCGGCCGTCAAGGTCTGCGTCTCGGGCGACTGTCCCATCGGCTCGTCGGCCGCGTATATCCTGGGGCCGGCGTATTTCGACGGCTTCGCCAGCTTCCAGGACTTCCACCTCAGCGTCCAGGCGCCGCTGGGGCCGACGGTCAACCTGAGCAACACGCTGGCCTACGTCGAGCTGGCGCTCGACCAGGTCGGCGACCGGCTGGCGGCCATCGCGATCGGCAACGAGCCGAACCTGTATCCCGCCGAGTTTGGCGTCAGCTATTCCATCGAGCAGTACGTGGCAGATGTCGAGCTGGTGCGGGCGAACCTCACCGATGCCTTGGGGCTGAACGAGACGATCTTCGAGCTGCTGGACATTAGTGATTTTGCAGAGACGGATTCCACCACCAAGTTCACCATGTATGTATTCTGACCAGTGCTCTTGTGTAGGCTCTGGCACTGATCAAGCAGAATCAACACCTTCGAGCGAGGCATCGACAGCACAGACAATGCCAAGTTCGCCGCGACGCACTTCTACCAGATCAAAACGGAGACCAGCACGCTCGCGCAGATGCAGACCGACCTGATGAACCACGCCGTCATCGTGAGCAACATCAGCGCCGGCGTGCCCCAGGACGTCGCGTACCTGGCCGCCAACTACCCGGCGGTGCAGTACATCTTCTCCGAGACCGGGTCCGGCCTGACGACGCCGCGCGAGATCCAAGACAGCTTCGGCGCCGCGCTGTGGTTTGTCGACTTCCAGCTGTACAGCCTGGTGTCGGGCGTGGCGCGCGTCGACGGCACCCAGCGCCCAGCAGCGAACCATTCGCTCTGGGTGCCCGACGACTCGGCGGGAGACGTCAATCCAGGCCCGCAGGTGCGCGCCCCCTTCTACGCCCAGCCGTTTGTCGCCGACTTCATCGGCCTGGCGCCCGGCAACGTGCTCGAGATCGACCTCGCCTCCGACTATCTGGTCGCGTACGCCTCGTACAACGCCAGCACGGGGGCCGCCGAGAAGCTGGCCCTCATCAACTTCATCGCGTGGGCGGACGGCATCAGCACCGCCAGTCGCGGCAGCGTCAGCTTCGCCGTCTCTGCCAGCGGGCTGCGAGACACCGTCCGGGTGCGCCGGCTGCGGGCAGAGGCCGGCTGTCAGGCCATGGGATACGACTATGCCGGCCCGGAGCAGAACATCACCTGGGCGGGCGAGCAATGGAGTTATTCGCTGGACGGGGGGGAGGGGCATCTCGTCGCCAATGTCAATGTCTCGGAGGTTGTCGACGTCACGGATGGGCAGTTTACCGTGCAGGTTCTGGATAGTGAGGCTATTCTGGTGGACTTGATATAGTAGCATAAGTATATAGCATAGTAGAAGATATAGGGGTTACGTTGAGTATTCAGTGTTAGTAGAGTATATAGTAGAGTATATAGAGTATGCTTAGGGTTGAGTATAGATTCTGTAGTATTCTAGTATAGAACATACTGGTTAGGGTTAGGGTTACAGTATTTAGTGTAGATGCTTGGTTGAGTAGAGTATATAGGTTAGGGTAATAGAGTAGTATCCTATAGTACAGTATATAGAGTATGCTTAGGGTTTATACAGTAATATTTAGGATGTATATATAATATCTTAGGGTTAGGGTTGTATTCTCAGATGCTAGTGAGTATTATGAGATGGACAGCTGTCTGCACACGGTGATAAAAGGAGAGAAATTGCCAGCCAGAAACAACTGCCCACTCTTCACATCATGCACCACACTCGTCGTCGACGGCAGAACACGTCCGTCGCGGTCCTCGAGCACTTTGACGACTTCATGGGAGGGAGAGATACGGAGGACTGTCGCTGGAGGAGTAAATCCCCCACTGTGTATGGCCTGCATCAGTTTGATCGCGTCTGGAAAGGCAGCCGCCCAGAGATTGCCTTCTGAATCGACAGACAGATTGTCAATGGGGATGTTTGTCTCGATCGAGTCGATCTGCTGCAGAACCCGCTCTTCCAGACGGTGAACGGTGATTCTCCCAGTGACCGAATGGGCAAACACTTCGACCGTCGAGTTGGCCCCGTAGACAGTCCCCTCCATCAGATCGCCCTGGGCGTCTATATATGGCCGGTGATTGATCAGGAAGAACTGCAGTCGGTCGGAAGAGAGTCGTCGCACATCCAGTCCGTGCAGATCGATCTCCTTCCCTCGCACGCCAGTATATTCTCCCGAGAGCTTCAAGGTGCGCAGGCCATAGACACTATTGGAATAGTACAGTCAATAATTAGAGTGATATCAGAGTGATATAGCCATCATTCAGAGTCATCAGAGTGCAGCGTTTAGCGTTCGGAAGAATTCGGAGATGACCAAGACAAGCCCATTGCCATGGTATGCTATACATAGTATAGTAGATAGTAACTAGTATATAGTATAGTATAGTATAGTAGTATAGTAGTATATAGTATAGTAGATAGTATAATATAGTATAGTATAGTATATAGTATAGTATATGGTATATGGTATATAGTATAGTAGTATAGTATATAGTATAGTAGTATAGTATATAGTATAGTAGTATAGTAGTAGTTATATAGTATATAGTATATACTATACTATATACTACTATACTATGAAATAACGGTCGTGTTCTCCGCCAAAGTGACACAGTTATACGCCCATTCAATGACCGCACCGCCTCCCTCGGAATGGTTAAAGGTCGGGTTGAGGGCCATCAACTGGCCAACAGTCGTGCCCAGCTTGGGCGCCCAGTCCTTGTACGTGCCGTACGTGACTGCCCAGGGACTGATCTCGCACTTGCTCGGGCTGCACAGCGGCACTTTGATGTCGTTGCCCGGCACGATCGTCGCGTTGGGGTCGTATCCTAGTCCCTGCGGCTCCGCCGTGGCCTGCAGCGAGGCCACCGTGAGGTTGAACTTGAGCGCAATGTACGCCAGCGTGTCGCCCTTGACGGTCGTGTACGTGTGCGGCCCGCCGATCACGCAGTCGCTGTAGTTGTCGTCCGCGTCCGCCACGATCAGACACGTCGTCTCGTCCGCCTCGCATGCCTCCCCGGGGATCAGCAGCGTCTCGCCCGTCGTCAGCGGCATCAGGGCGTCCGCCATGCAGTTCTCGCGCGCAATGTCGCACACCCCGCGCTTCACCGCCGCCGCCACGTCGTAGATCGTCTCGTTCGCTTTGGTCGTGTACGTCCACGTGGTCGTGTTCAAGGCGTCAGGGTCGCACCAGAAGTTCTTTTCCAGAGGCATCGCTGCCGCAGTGCCGAGCACCGCCAGGAGAGGGAACAGCATGACAGAACGGAATGGAGGAATAGACAGAGAAAAGAGGAATGAACAGAGAAGAGGATGCCGGATGAGGGAAGAGAAAACTTGGAGATGCAGAGGATATTTATACTTTACTCTATCCCTATCTCAAGAAGTATACACACACTATAGTTACTCCGGATGTTCTCCGTCTCCAGGTTCCCCACACGTCATTTGCGGGGACTGGGGCCCCCACAATACCAACAAATGGGATTTTTCAATTACGAAGCCATTCCAGTCTTCCATAGCACTCAATCATCTATAATACCTCTTTCTTTTTTGTGCTATCTCCTGCTATCTCCTGCTATACTCGCATTCTATCATGTATACTGACATCTATACTACCCAGATACCGACGATACTAGCAACACACCTACTAAGTCAGCCACACAACCTCCATAGTTGCTCCGGAGTCCCCGGACGGACAGTCCGACGCGCGTCCGACGAGCTAGACGTGCTCTTAGTCGAGTGCTTAGACGCTTAACAGCTAGTAGGAGCTACTAGGAGAATGGGCTGGACTACATCAAGCTTACACGGTTTACCACTCACAGCTACCCCAGCAAGCCACCGTCCTTGCTATGTACGTAGTACGGGCAATACGAAGTGTTTCGGAGGCCAGTCTGCTCCGATCTTGCGGGGTAGTCTCTGTTATGAGTGATTATTATCTATTAACTCTCATCCTGACTATACCATCAAGTCCTAACTAGACTTGGCTTCTATTTCTATTTCCTCCGGTTCAATCACCGCCGCGTGGTCGCCGAAAAGCTCGCTGATTTCCTCGAGAGAGAGCTGGCGGGTCTAACCAGTTAGCAAAAGCTTTGACGAGGGGACTGATAAGAAGGAATACCTCGGGACAATAGAACCAGACGAAGAAGAGGACGACGACCGAACAGGCAAGGAAGACAAGGTAGTATTTCCACCCGATGGCATCAAACGCCGTGGGCCCGCACTGCAGGAAGACGATAGTAGCCACAAAGAGCCCCGACACAGAGACGGCCAGGCCCTTGGCCCGTAGCGGGGTGGGGAAGATCTCGGACGCGTAGATGTAAGAGGTTGCGTCCGAGGTGCTGGAGAAGCACGCGATGTGCCAGAAGAGGAAGAAGACCGCTGCGTTGGCCGCCGACCGCGCCCCCGTCCGGTCGAAGATGCTCATGGCCACGCACTCGCCCACCAGCGCGGTGATCACGCCGACGAAGCCGACCATCAGCAGCCGGGTGCGCCCGACCCGGTCCACCAGCAGCGAGTTGATCAGGTTGCCGATCGGGCAGACCGAGATCCAGCCGCATTGGATGAGGAGCTGGGCGACCGACGAGAAGCCGAGCGATTCATAGAGAAGGGGGCCATAATCTGAATTAAAAACAGTGAGAAGAATCCATACAAAGTATAAGCCAGTTCGAGACGTACTGTTGATTACCAGCGTCCCCGTGCCCTGACAGCCGAAGAGAACGGCAAAGCCGATGAGACATCTCTTGCGCATGGCGGCGGAATGGAACAGATCCATCACGGTGTGTTCCTGGGCATGCTCGCTTCGGATCTGGGCCTGCATGGCCCGGAATTCCGATTCGACAGCGTCATCCGGGACATCCGCGTCGCTCTCGTCGGCCCGCACGGCTTCGAACGCCCGTCTCGCTTCCTCGACCCGATTCTGGTCAAGAAGCCAACGCGGCGACTCCGGCAGGAAGCCGATCCCCAGCGCCAGCAGCAGCGGCGGGACACACTGAATCGCCAGCGGCAGCCGCCATTGCGCCCCGGAGGCATTCACAAAGTAGAAGCCCAGCCCCACCCAGCTGGCCAGCGAGTAGCCCGTGCAGATGAGGATGCCGTGCATCCCGACCAGGAATCCTCGGATGCGTGGAGGCACGATTTCCGACTGGTAAAGTGGAACCAGAGTGACGATGGAGCCTGAATATTAGAACACTGCAGTTATCGTATAAGAGGGAAACCTACCAATTCCTAGGCCGGTGACGAAGCGAAACACAAGAAACATGGCAATATTCACACTGCCGGCCTGCAACGCGCCCCCGACCAGCGTCACCAGCGCCGTGATCAGTAGCGCTCTGCGTCTGCCCAGCCAGTCCGCCGACGTCAGGCACGAAAGACACCCAAACAGGCCGCCGGCCTGGAACAGCCCGCTGACGGCGCCGATCAGCTGCGTTGCGTCGGGGCGCGTGTCGAGCGAGAAGTACGCCACAAACGACGGCTGGTCCAGCGTCGTCGCCACGATGCTCGAGCAGTAGCCGTACGTCATGCTGCCCAGGGCCACAAAGGCCACGACCTGTCGATTAGATAACGAAGAGAGGCAGGCTATGGAGACGACGTACCAGAATGCGGTATACAGAGGGAGACACCATGATAGCCTGGTAGTATCTGGAAATGAAACAACAGGGAATGAAAACATGAAGAAAACAGGAATCAAAACAGGAATGAAAATATGGGAAAGTTGGGAAAAATTGGGAAAAATTGGGGTCCAAAAGGCGGAGAATCCCCGTTCAATAGGGACAATGCGCCAATAGCAGAACGTATTGACTGCCCCAGGATTCGGGCTATGCCAGACTTGCGTAAGCCGGATATCCCCCGGTAAGTAATTTACACGGTACTTTTCAGACTGTACACGATCCTGTCAAGACGGGGGACGGGGGACAGGGCAGATTGATGCTTCAAGACGTGCTTGTTGATCCAGTCGAGGGTGACGCGGTTGATCTCGAGCACGTTCTCCGGGTTGGCGACGTAGTGGCCCTCGTCGGGAAAGGCCAGGAAGGCGCTGTCCACCCCGTTCACCTGCAAGATGTTGAAGGCGGCCAGGCCTTCGGAGAAGACGACGCGGTAGTCCCTTTCGCCGTGGATGATCAGGTGCGGCGTCTTCCAGTTGCCGGCGTACTGCATCGGGTCGTACCGCTGCCAGCTGTTCTGGTGTGCTGCGTCGGCGCGCTGCCACGGCAGGCCCTGGTGGTCGTGGGTGAAGAAGTAGAGTTCATCCGTCGCCATCTGGGCGGGCAGGTTCGTCATGCCGCACTGTGTGACCAGCGCCTTGAACTCGCGGCCGAAATCCTGGCCCTGGATCCAGTTGACCATGTACCCGGCCCAGGAGGCGCCCAGGGCGACGGCGCGGTCGGTGTCGACGTAGGGCATGGTCTGCCTGATGAATTCAAACCCCTTTTTGATGTCTTCGTACGGAAGCCCGCCCCACGAGCCTGTGATGGCCTCCATAAACGCATGGCCAAACCCACGGCTGCCGGTGGGGTTGGGAGCGAAGACGATATACCCTTGCTCGGCAAACACCCCCGGGTGCCAATCTGTGCGCCAGGAGTCGGACCAGGCCCACTGCGGTCCCCCGTGCAGCAAGAGGACAAGGGGGTACTTTTTGGCGGGATCAAAGTCGACGGGCTTGGTCAGCCAGGCATGGATCTGCTGCCCTTGGTATGCACCGTCGTACCAGACCTCTTCGAACTGGCTCGGCGACAGACCAGCGAGCTTCCCGCCATTTGTGACCGACGACACCTGCTGGTAGTGGACTTGTTCGCTGTGGGAGAGATCGAGGATGCTGACTGTACCGCTGTCGACCAGGCTGTTCGTCGATACCAGGAATTTCGACCCACGACCCAGCGGCAGCATGGCATTCATGTATCCATCCGGCTGGCGCAGTCTCCGAAGGTTCTCAAGGTCGGATCCCAAGCTCAGAGACGGGAGATAGTAGAAGATCCCATGTCCTTTTTCCTCCACCTGGACGAGCAGTTCCCCCTTGGCCGTAACCGTGAGCCCCAACGGGACAGCATCCCAGTTGCTGTCTCCGTCCGCAGAAGGGAAAAGAACGTGATGATGATGCGGGTGACCGTGTTTGACGGCGGCGTAGTGCAAGATACGGCTCCGGTCTGCCTCGTTGCCGTCTTCCTTTTGGGAAATGATGAGCAGACTCCCGTCCGGAGCGAGACTTGGAGACGACAACGCTCCGCCCAGGCCTCGCGTGGACCACACCGGGGCGGCTGGCTTGGTCGCCAGCCGGCCGTTCCAGCTGTCGAGGGTGATGACATGGCAGAGACACGCGGTGTGCTGGGCGCTCGATAGCTCTGGGTCCTTGGCAATCAGGGCGATTGTGTTTCCTCTGACACTGAAATCGGCAGTGCCTCCAAAGGGTGGGATGGGCGACTCTACACCCTCCAGACCGGCAAACAGCATGAGGTTGGTGAAGCTGTAGATATGGTACTTGTCTCGGGGACCGTAGCCGTCGGTCTTTAGCAGGCCGAAGAAGATGGCATTCTTCTGCGGGGTCTGGTACGAGTCCCAATGCCGGACAAAGAGCGAGGTGTAGAGTCGCCCAGAGTGTGCCGGTTTCCCATCCTCGTCGGTCTTGCCAGGGTGATACAGCGAGCCGTCCGGATTCGCCCTGCCCGTCACCGCGTACCCGATCTCGCCCGCTCCGTTGTCCACCACCTGCAGATTGGCGAGGACTCCAGGGATGATACCCGCGGTATACACGCTGGCCAACTCGTGGATATCCGTCACCATGAAATGGGTGTAGCCCGACGGTGTTGCCTGGAGCCAGATCAGACGGTCGCTGCCGGGCAACCACTGCGGACTGCCGACCCCCTCGCCGCTTGTGACCACCGTCGCGCTCCCCGTGGCGAGATCCAGCAAGAGAAGCTCCAGAGTATGGGTGTGGGTGTCGAACGAATATCTCGATTGCGTCACCACGGCGTGCGTTCCGGTCGCGTTGGGAACCGCGGGCGAGCACTGGGGGGTCTCGCCGTTAACCCTGGTCGTCAGCCATTTCCCTCTTCGCTCGCTGATGAAGACTTACTTGGGGGTAAACCTGATTGATGCTGCCATGTCGATTCTTTCTCCAAGAACGAGTTGCTGTGAGACTGAAGCTGAGGAAAGAGCGATTGACTGCTGCACTGCAAACACTGCAAACAGCAAACAGCAAACAACAAACACAACAAACACAACAAACTGCAAACTGCAAACACAACAAACTGCAAACATGACAAACACAGCAAACAGCAAACAGCAAACAGCAAACAGCAAACAGCAAACAGCAAACAGTAAACAGCAGTCCTTCTACAGCAGAAGAGCCTGTCTTGTCTTACCCAGCGAATTTACTCTCTATTATAGAAAATTAGTTTCCTGGTGCTTATATGAATATACACAATAAGCTACCTCTATCTAGGAAGGTTTATACTTTCTATATAAATCCCTTCTTTCTCTTCTTTCTCTTCTTTTCTCCAAGTATGAATGATTATAAATATCAGGCGTAGGTCCAAAGTGTTAGTATCTGGGTAAGTGTTTAATTGATAGAGCTCTACCCTATCATTAATATACTATAATTCCTGGATCTACAGTAGAGTGTCTTGTTTTGCCTAATAAATACTGGGTATTCTATTAACTATTCAGACTCTTCTATAGAGAGCAGACTATATCACTCTAACTATAGTAATATTGTTATTCTTCATATCTCTCATCTCCTTACTATTACTATTACTATAGTATGTCTGGAGGCGCAGCATCACGTGCCCAATGTGATCTCGTGACTCGTATTCCGACGCGAGCTGAAGCCTGGAAGAACTTGAACCACAACACACTTCCTCGAACAGAGAGAACACAAGCTGACCGAGTCTCCAGTCTAGCAAGATGAGCGCCTCGGATATCATCACGTACATCGGGGTGCCGCTGGCGGTGCTCGGCGTGCTGCCCATCCTGTACACGTCGTGCCGGGCGCTGTGGACGGAACGCAGCATCCGATCGACGCTGAAACGACACGATCTGCTCGAGTCGGCGGTGACGCGTGTGAGTCTGATGGGCGGGCTGGTCGAGGTGGAATTGCCGCGCTGCTCGATCGCCCCGTTGGACCGCGAGCTGGACCAGGCGTACTGGCAGATGAACGGCGCGTACGGCCTCGTCTCGCTCAAGGGAGGCAGCTGGGCCATCTTCCACTGGAACCGCCTGGTGACGGGCCGCGTGCTGTATCGCTTCCAGTTCAAGGACGAGCTGGTCATCCCGCAGGCGGACGTCGACTTGGAGGAGCTGCTCGCCTTCCTCCTCGACCGCGGCGCCGTCCCCGATCCCCAGGGTTGGCGCCTGTTGAAGAGCGTCGGGCTCTGGACGCCGCCAGGCACGGCCTTGCTGCGTCCGCCGCGAGACTGCACCGGCGTCGTGCTCACCGTCGCCGCCCCGGACGATTCCGACGGCGTGTTGAGTCTGCAGCTCCACTGGAAGCCCGAGTGGGATCGCAGGGATGCCGGCAGTCTGCCGCCTTTTTGGATGCGCCTGGAACAGCCGAGATCGGGATACGACGATGTGCTGGTAGAAGCCCCGTCTGCCGTTCAGTTAAAGGGGAGTCTCTCCAGCTTGAAAGGCAGATCGATCAGTCGCGAGAACACCCTCGTTGCAGAGTCGACGACAGAGTCGACGGTAAAGACTGCTGCTGCTGCTGCTTCTGCTGCTGCTGCTGGTGCTGCTTCTGCTGCTGCTGCTGCTAAAACACCCTCCCTTCTATCAAACATTGAAGAAATCAAGGCCCTCGTCACCACGGTGGACAACAGCAGTGTCCGCTTCAAGATGGACCAGGAACAAGTCAAGACCGTCTTCTTCGAAAAGGAGGACGCCACGATGACCGGCGAGCAGCGAGATCTGTCTCCCCTCGGCGAGACCTTCGGTCTGTGGCTCATCTGCGTCGCCGCCGCGTTGAGCCAGCTGCAAGACGCCGGCGGCGGCGGCGGCGGCGGCGGTCTATGGACCTTCTCCATCCCCAACGACGTCGTGACCTTTGCCCGACGCAAGTCGATCCCCTGCGGCGTGATGGTGCTGCTCGGCCTGCTAAAGGAGTCCGACGTGCCGCCCTGGTCCTCGCCGCCGCCGCCGCAGGGCGAGACCACGATGGAAACACACGAACGCATGGAGGAAGACGCCCTGGCCCGGCGGCTGGAAGCCGCCATGCCCGTCGCGCAGGCCGCCGAGGCCCGCCGCGTGCGCATGATGCGCGAGTCGCAGCGCTTCCACACCAACCATCAGAAACGCATCCAGGCGCAGGAGGAGTACGAGCAGCGCCGGCTCGTCGAAGCCATCCAGTCGCCGCGGCTCGAGAACCACGTCATCGCCACCGCCGGCCTGGTCTATCTGGTTGGCGAGAATGTCGTGCCAGCGCACTACACCGTCGCCCAGCTCGCCCACGCCGTCCTCTACCTCCTGCTGCTCGACGAGAAACAGGCCCAGGCCGTTGCCGACATCCTCGAGCGCTGGACGCTCTGGTGCCAGTTTGGCGGCATGCAGCCCGTCCAACTCACCTTCTTGATGGAGAACAAGGTGGCCTTTTGCTACGCGGCCGCTCTGGTCGCGGTCGTGCGCCACGCCAACGCCGACGACGGCAACCTCTCGGCGGATCTACTGGCGAGCATGAGGTTGTGGAAGCGGGTGCGACTCGGATAATGTTACTATCATATACTCATATGCCCTTGTGATTCAACTGAAGTTTTCGCTATTCTATCTACGACCCTTGTGGGCTCTTATGCATGATTCTAATACTGGGTTAATGCTGAGGATCTGGAAGAACATACGCTCCGATTCTAGCCAGTTAGTAAGGCGCCAAACAAAGTAGAGACAGATAGGAACTCACGATATGACGACGAAGCAAGAGGCGAGCATGAATCCCTCGAGAGAGGTGGTCTTGTTCTGGACCATGAGGAAGCTGACGAGCAGCACACTGGCGAAGAGAACGACGGTCTCATACAGACCGAAGATCAGAGTCATCTCCTTCTGCAGACCCCAGCCGATCAGGACCGTGATCGGGGCAAGGAACAGGCCGATCTGGAGGGCCGAGCCGAGGGCGACGTTAATAGCAAGGTCCATCTCGTCCTTGCCGGCGACAATCACCGCCGTCACGATCTCGGCGACGTTGCCCGCGACAGGGAGGATGATCAGCCCGACAAACGACTTGCCCAGCACGCCGCGCTGGTTGAGATGGCGGAAGCTGGAGACGACGTAGTCGGCCGAGATGCCGATCAGGACGGCCGACAGCAGCAGCAGAGCGAGGGCGAGCAAGAAGTCGAGATGCAGGCGATGCAGCCAGCTCTTATTGACAGCTGGTTTGGGGTGTGCTGTCTGCTGAACTTCATGATCGTCCTCTTTCGACACATCTTCCTCTTCCTCTCCCTCGCCCTCCAGCTCCGGCAAGCTCAGTTCCTGGACATAGGCCAGCAGCGCCTCTTCGTCCGAGGTCAGCGCGTCTTTGGCCTTTTTCTGCATCGGTTTGAACTGGAAGAACAGATAGACCAGGTACACGCCGAGGAGGATGATGGAGATCACCCGGCTGTAGGTGCAGGCGGCTTCATCTGAGATGTCTGTATCCCACAGCGTCGCATCGAATGCCATCTAATAGGATGAGCCTGAGGAATGAACCTGGGAAGACTGGGAAGACTTGGGAATACCGGAATTGCAAAACTAAAGACCGTCAAGTTGAGCAGGCCGACAAACAGCTGGGCAATCTCTCGGTCGTACGCCTGTTCCTTGAACTTCATTCCGCCGACGATCATGGCCAGCCCCAGCACCAGCAACACGTTGACCAGGATGGAGCCCAGAAGCGAGTACTGGACGATCTTGATATGGCCTCTTGCCAGGGCAGTGCTTGGGGTTGTCAGCGGCATTCGTGACTTTGGAGCACAACACTTACACACTAATCCATTAGCCATCACGATCAGGAATAGAGGGAGATCAGTCACGTACAAGACAATCAATTCCGACAGATTGCCAAAACTGATGTTCAGCAAGGCGCCCCCTGCCGGCCCCAGATCGAGGGAGAGCCGCTCCGTCGCCAGCGTCAGGACAATGGACAAGAGCACAATGGCAATCAGGTTCAGCGCAAAGGTCGCCGACGCCGGCATCTCCAGCCACGACAGGAAGATGACCAGCGCGGGAACGAGCAGACAGACCAGCATCCGCGGGCTGAGCAGGTCTGCAGGCTTGGTGGGCTTGTCGGGGATGGTCGTGGCCATCTCCCACAGCCAGTTGAAGGATGTTTTGATCCATGAGGCCGGTTCGTGGAGAGGGCGATCGCCGGTATCGGCCTCTCGAGGCAGTGCCTCGTACTGTTCACTCATTGAGAAAGAAAAGAAGAGAAGAGAGATTAATTAGAGAGAGAATAGAGAGAATAGAGAGAATAGAGAGAATAGAGAGAATAGAGAGAATAGAGAGAATAGAGATTAGCTACAATTTGCTGCGTGAATTTGCAGCCTATAGTAAGCCAGCAGATATCAGTAGAGACTGGACTAGAGGCTAATGGAGATTACTGGGATGACTATGAAGGAAAGACTAGAGTGGGAGGTTGATCTCGACGACGTGTTATTTTGTTTGAATTTTCTGGGCCCCTGAAACCCCTTATTCGTCGCCCCGTTTCTCTTGCGCAATCTGACGTGGCTTGATAAGGTTGAAGGTTGATTAGGGTTGGGTTAGGGTTAGGGTTAGGGTTACAGTCAAACAGTAGTATAGCAAATACTGCAGAATAAGGTTAGGGTTAGTATACATTAGGGTTAGGTAGGGTTACTGGTCTAGTATGTCTAGAATACTGCAGAATAAATGTTAGGGTTAGGGTTAGGGTTGGGGTTAACAGTCGAACAGTAGTAATATAAAAGCTAACTAGTGTTAGGGTTTAGGGTTATTCTTAGGGTTTAGGGTTACAGTCGAACAGTGGTAATAGCAAATATTGCAGAATAAAGCTAGTTTAGGGTTGTCTTATAGTGTATCATTAGGGTTAGGTTGGTTACTGGTCAACAAGAGTAAGCAGGTTAGATATATACAGTGAGTATAGATTTATCAAGTCCTAAAGTGACCGAGTGGTAAATCCCTCAATGAGTGATTTGCCTACCAATAATACCAGCTGTATAGCTTCAACATGAGTGATTTAAGATCAGAAGCATTAGATAAGCCACTCAATATAAAACCAGTCCATCAGCTCACTCTCAGCTCAATCATACCAACATGGCAGGTCAAGAGCACATTCACATTGACAGTGACAACTCTGAGGAACAGAAGCAGACCAAAGGTATTCCATCCTATACCTACCTATACCCCTATACACATATACACATATACCCTATACATATTCCGGTACCGGCACCGGCACCGGCACCGGTTCAGGCTTGCTGACCGGTTCAGGCCTCTGGCATCTTCTCTCCGTCTCTGACCTCTGCCAACGTCTGTCAACTTCTCCCTCTCGCGGTCTCTCGCACCAACAGGTCCAGCAACGCACGGCAGAGCATGGCAGGAACAGGCCGTCGCCGCCGCCCTCGCAGTGGACGAGAGCCGTGCTGGGATATCTGTTCGGCGGCTTTGGAGGCCTCCTGCTCGCCGGCTGCGTCCTGGTCTTTGTCTCCTGGAAGCCCCTGGGCGAGCCGCCCGCGACGGCCAACCTCGCCCTGGCCTGGGTCCTGCTCGCCGTCTTCTTCATCCAGGCCGCCTTCAACGCCTGGCAGGACTGGTCGTCCGCGCGCGTCATGGCCTCCATCACCACCATGCTGCCAGACGAGTGCACCGTCGTCCGCGACGGCGCCCGGCAGAGCGTCGCCGCCAGCGACCTGGTGCCTGGCGACATCCTCTGCATCCAGCAGGGCAACAGGCTGCCCGCCGACGTACGCTTCGTCGACATCTCCCACGACGCCAAGTTCGATCGCTCCCTTCTGACGGGAGAGTCGGAGCCCGTCTCGGCCACCGTCGAGTCCACCGACGACAACTATCTCGAGACCCGCTGCATCGGCCTGCAGAGCACGCACTGCGTCTCGGGCTCTGCGCTGGCCGTCTGTGTGGCCACCGGCGACCGAACCGTCTTTGGCCGGATTGCTGGCCTGACGAACCGTCGCTCCACGGCGCCCACGCCCATGCAACGGGAGATCCGGCGCTTCGTTCTGATCATCGTCGGCTTCATCACTGTCGTCGTCCTCGTCATGATCATCCTTTGGTAGGCGGCTTTCGCTTTCTCCTCCTCTTCTTCTCCTCTGTTCCCAGCTGACTGGCAGGGCTGCGTGGTTGCGCAAAGACCATCCGGATTGGATCAACGTTCCCTCCCTGATTGTCGACTGCGTCAGCGTCGGCATTGCCTTCATCCCAGAGGGCCTGCCCATCGCCTTGACCATGAGTCTGACCATCGTCGCCAACATCATGAAGAAGAACAAGATCCTGTGCAAGACCTTGGCCACCGTCGAGACACTGGGGGCTGTCTCGGTCATTTGCTCTGACAAGACCGGCACGCTGACCAAGGTGGAATCGTTGCTGCTGCATCATACGGGAGATACTGATTCGTTTGCAGAATGAAATGTTCGTCACCGACTGTCTCGTCGCCGGACGCGAATATACCGCGCACAGCATCCGCACACACCATCCCGATGAATCGATCAATCGCCTTCGCCTCGTTTCAGGACTGTGTAACGCGGCCGAATTCGACGTCTCGACCCTCCACCGGCCCTTGCACATGGCCAAGATCCATGGCGATCCCACCGACCAGGCCATCCTCCGTCTCTCGCAGTCCCTTGGCGCCGTCAGTGATCTTCGCAGCGAGTGGAAGAAGGACTATGAGATTACTTTCAACAGCAAGAACAAGTTCATGGTCCGCGTCATGTCCTCTGCAGATTCCAGTTTGTAAGGAGTCCCCAAATACTTGCCATTCAGGAAAGAGACACTCATTATCTACACCCCCCCCCTTTTCCAGACTGCTCATCAAGGGTGCCCCCGATATCCTGCTTCCGCGCTGTACCATGACCTACCGTAAAGACGGCAGCGTGCGTGCCTTGTCTGCCCACGAGCTCGGTGAGATTGAGAGCATCAAAGACACCTGGTCTTCCATGGGCAAACGGGTGATTCTCATGGCCCAGAAGGCTGTCTCTGACGACTGGCTGCAATCCCTGGTATCTTCGCAGGATGACAAGCTTGTTCTGCGGGCTGCCGAGGAGGAACTGGTCCTGGTTGGTCTTGTGGGAATCGTCGACCCTCCGGTAGCCCTCTTATCTCCGATCGAGAAGCCTCGTCTTGGGATTTGCCAGCCTGACTGACTGTTCTCAGAGAGACGAGATTCCCGAGGTCATTGACATCCTCCGACGGGCGTCCATCCGCATCGCGATGGTGACCGGCGACTTCAAGCTCACCGCGCAGGCGATTGCCATCGAATGCGGCATCATTCGCACCCATCCGGCTCTGATCCACGATGTCTCTGAATTGTCGCAATCGAGCTCCGACAAGCCCCTTGCCTGTGAGCGCAACGCGATCGTCGTCAGCGGCTCCGACCTGGGCGGCCTGTCGCCCGATCAATGGGGCCTGCTCTGCCAGTACAGGGAGATCGTCTTTGCACGCACCACGCCAGAACAGAAGCTGCGCATCGTCAAGGAGTTCCAGGCCCGCGACAACATCGTCGCCATGACAGGAGACGGCGTCAACGACGCCCCCTCGCTCAAGGCAGCGGATGTCGGCGTTGCGCTCGGCAGCGGCTCGGATATCGCCATCGAAGCCGCTGATATGGTGCTTTTGGACTCCTTCGCTGCCATCGTCGAGGCCGTCAAGTATGGTCGATTGGTGTTTGGTACGCCTCTCTCCCTCTCTCTCCTCTTCTCGTGCATCTTTATCATCCAGCGTATCTCATTTCAAGCAGACAACCTGAAGAAAACTGTCATCTACCTGCTTCCCGCCGGTAGTTTCAGCGAACTCTGTAAGCATCCAGCAGTTGCCCTCAGACACAATACCATTCTTTCATTTGCTAATTGCAAGGGCCGGTTGTTACCAACGTCGCGCTGGGTGTCCCACAAATCCTCTCCTCGTTCCTGATGGTATTTCTCTCTCTCTCTCTCTCTCTCTCTCTCTCTCTGGATGATAAGTCTAATGTTCAGATTATCATTTGCTGTCTTACCGACTGCGCCGGTGCTATCACCCTCGCCTTCGAGAAGCCCGAGTCGGATCTTCTCCTGCGACCTCCTCGAGATCCCAAGAAAGACCGGCTGGTGGACATCAAACTTCTCGGCCACGCCTACATGATCGTCGGGCTCTACGAGTGTCTCCTCTCCTACGTGATGGCCTTTTGGTACATGCAGGTGTGTCTCCTCTCCGGCTTCCTCCCTCGACTACCACCTATCTATATTGACCTCAATAATGTAGCGCCGCGGTGTCCCCTTCAGCGCAATGGTGCTCAAGTTCGGCGACTACGGCCCAGACTATTCCTCGGAGCATGTGGCGGCTGTCGCAAATGAAGCCTCGTCAATCTACTTTGTCACCCTGGTCATCATGCAGTTCTTTAACCTGTTGGCCATCCGGACGCGCCGCCTGAGTATCTTCCAGCAACCGCCGATCCTGAATCGCGAGACGCAGAATCTCCTCTTGTTCCCGGCAATGCTGTTTGCCCTGTGCATGGTGTTCATCTGTACGTTCTTTCTCTCGTCCCACCCTTTTCTCCCCTTGTTGACCAACTACTTCTAGTCTGCTATATCCCCGGGCTGCAAAAGTCTATCGACACAACCTCCATCCCCGCCGAGCACTTCTTCCTCCCAGTCGCCTTCGGTGTCGGCCTGCTTTTCTTCGACGAAGGACGCAAATACTGTGTTCGTCATGGGCACGGCTTCTTTGCGAGGATTGCATGGTAGACGGGTCGATTCGAGTCTTGCATGCTCTTTTCTATGTCAATTAGTCAGTAGTCTGCCTCCTTCTTATCACCAACCAATGATCTCTCCAGCGTGGCTGGACTGACATCAGCAGGATTCAGCTAGATCCTGATCATTGAAATGATGATGCCTGATCGCGTAGCATTCATAAGCTGAAAAATCCTGCTGGATTGGATTTTTCATCTCTATTGGAAAGTTTGGGCGAATAATTGAGGACCATGTCCAGCCGTCTCCCTGTCAACGTCCGACCAGTGCATTACGACCTGGGTCTAGAGCTAGATCTTGAGACATGTCAATTCCAAGGAACAGTTGATATTAGGTATTCTCTGTATCTCCCCAGTTGCCAGAAAGGTGCTAACGACTAGGCTTGTCGTACAAGAGACGACGTCGATGATCACCCTGCATGCCGTTGATCTGGCAATCCACGATCCCAGGATCTCCGGCGTGGAGATTCCCATGGCCAGCCTGTCTCACAATGCAGAGAATCAAACGGCGAGCATCAAACTGGAGCAGCCATTGAGCAGTGGAGAAACAGCCACCCTCTCGCTGCGCTTCACAGGCACCCTCGACGAGCGTATGGCCGGTCTGTATCTCTCACGCTACACAGACGCCAACGACAAGACACACCGTCTGGCCGTCACGCAGATGGAGCCCACGTATGCGAGACGGGCGTTCCCCTGTTTCGACGAGCCGGCGCTCAAAGCCAGCTTCGCCGTAACGGTGATTGCCGCGTCGCATCTGGCCTGCCTGAGCAACATGGACGTGAAGAGCGTGGAGTATATCACCAGTAATACAAAAAGAGTGACATTCTCCACCTCCCCGGCCATGTCAACGTACATCGTCGCCATTCTCGTCGGCGAGCTGGACATGCTCGAGACGGACACGGCGCGCATCCCCGTGCGTCTCGTCGCAGCGCCGGGCAGGGAGATCGACAGGCTCGGACCCTTTGCATTGGACTTGACGGCCCGTACGCTGGCCTTGTACGAGCAACGCTTCGACAGCCCGTTCCCCCTGTCCAAGATGGACATCGTCGCGGTGCCGGACTACGTCGGCGCCATGGAGAACTGGGGGTTGCTCGTCTACCGCGAAGCAGACGTGCTGGTGGACGTGGCGTCTTCAACCGCCAAACAGCGAGTCGTGCCTTTGATCCAGCATGAGTTGGCGCATCAATGGTTTGGGAATCTGGTCACCATGGAATGGTGGGATGGTACGTCGCATAAACCCCAGAAAATCACAATAAAGGATCGGTCTGATCATCTAGGCCTCTGGTTGAACGAAGGCTTCGCCGACTGGATGTCCCGGTACGCCTGCGATGCCTTGTACCCCGACTGGCGCGTGTGGGAGATGTACGTGGCCGAGAGTCTGCAGCGGGGATTATCTCTCGACTCGCTGCGCAGCTCGCATCCCCTGCAGGTGGCGATCCATCGAGAAGAAGAGATCGGGCAGATCTTCGACGCCATCTCGTACACCAAGGGGGCCTGCATCCTGCGCATGATTGCCGGGTTTCTCGGCCAAGACGAGTTCCTGCGCGGCGTGCAGCTGTACATCAGACGCCATGCGTTTGGAACCGCCACGACGGACGATCTATGGGATGCCTTGACGCAGAGCAGCGGCGGCAAACAGGATGTTCGCCAGCTGATGTCTGTCTGGACGTCGCGCGTGGGATTCCCCGTGCTGACCGTGACGGAGGATGCGACGGCGAACACGGTCCACGTCAGACAGAACCGCTTCCTAGCAACGGGCGATGTACAGCCCGACGAGGACGAGACTTTGTATCCCGTCTTTCTGGGGCTGCGCACCTCGACCGGCGTGGACAGCAAGATCCACAAGACCCTGCTGCTGACGGACCGCGAATGTACGCTCAAGCTCGACAGTCTGGACTTCTTCAAGCTGAACGCAGACCACACGGGCTTCTATCGAACGGCATATACCCCGTCCCGACTGCGTCGACTGGGCCAGGCCGCGCGACAACGCCGGCTGCCCGTGGTCGACCGCGTCGGCCTCGTCGCCGATGCAGCTGCTCTAGCCGCGGCGGGATACCAAGGGACGACGAGCGTGCTGGCGCTGCTGCAGGAATTGCAGTCCGAACCAGAGTACTTTGTGTGGAAGCAGATGGTGGCCAGCCTTGCCTCGATCCGCGCCGCGTGGATCTTCTCCCCCGACGAGACGATGCAGCGCGCTCTGCACTCGTTTGAACGACAACTGGTCAGCGCCAAAGCCCACCAGCTCGGCTGGGTGATCGACGACGACGACGACGACGACACCCACGACAGCCATCTCAGCCGACAGTTCAAGACCCTGCTGTTCGAGAGCGCGGTGCGAGCGGGCGACGAGCGCGCCCACGAAGCTGCGATGGAGATGTTCCGGCGCTTCCAAACCGACCGGACCGCCATCCACGCCGATCTGCGCGCCGCCGTGTTTGCAGCAGCCATCATGACAGGCGGCGAGGAGGCGTATCACCTCGTTCTCAACGAATACCGGACCGCGCCGACGAGCGACCAGCGCATCACTGCCCTCCAAGCCCTGGGCGAGGCGCGCGACCCGCTTCTCCTCCAGCGCACGATCGACATGCTTCTCTCTTCCGAAGTGCGGCTGCAGGACATGCACGTTCCGATGCGGTCGCTCTGTACGCATCGTGACGGCATCCTCGCGCTGTGGGAGTGGCTCACGCTCCACTGGGAGACGGTGCAGAGCCGACTCTCTGTTGGACTGGTTCTGTTCGGGATGGTGGTCGGGCTGTGTACGAGCGGATTCACGACCGACGAGCAGCGAGAACAGGTGCAGAGATTCTTCCAGGATAAAGCGTGCGACCTGTTCGACAAGGCGTTGCAGCAGAGTCTGGACGAGGTGAGAATGAAGGCTCGCTGGGTGCAGAGGGATGCAGAGGAAGTCAAGAGATGGCTGCATCGAGAGGGATATCCTATCGACATGGTGCCCAAGCAGTCGCTGCCTCGTTATGCAGTCGGTCTGGCTATACTGGGGCAGATGTACATGCTCGGGAGATATTTCTTTTGACTGCAGAGAGCAGTCCAGATATTCTGTATACACTATGCAGATATTACAGCAGAACCTGGAATATTCTCAGCTTAATAAGACCCTTTACTATAAAAAGTATTAAAATGGGTAAATAAGACAGACTTCAGCTATAGTCATTATTGAAAGGACTATACTCTATACTTGATAGAGACTGATTCATTGGCAGTATTACTAGTAATAATAGGTATCTATATAAAAGAATGAAAGAATGACTTGTCTCTTGACATGTCATTTTATGTCAAATCAGCCTGTTTCTCTTCTTTTCCACGAGTAGATTTAGGGTTAGGGTTAGGGTTGGTTTTGGTTACCATGTACTCCGTACTCCCAGGCGACGGTGAATTACCTTATATAGTATAGCGTTCCTATTAAGGGAAAGCGCGTCTTACGTATCTTGATCTCGACGTCTGCTCTATAAACTCAAGCTGCCTGCCTCAAAAAGAACGACGCACTTTAATCTTCTGTTTTCCACTCTCCCTCCTTTTACTGCTGCCTTCCCGCTATTCCTCTTGGCCGCCGTATCCGCTGCACTGCCCCCTCATCTCCCCCTCTTTCAACACCAATGGCAAAAATGTCGCATTGTTGGATATGATCAGGATCAGGTTGATTGATCAGACGCCTTGTCGCTTCTGCCATGTATCCAAGAAAATTTGGACCAGCAATACACCAGTTAGCCGCAGCATCCCGGCCATAATGAAGATCAGAATGGATCTGTAATTGATGCTGTGGAAGGCCTTCTGTCGCAGCCCTTATAAATAGTATTCCCCATCCCTTTAGTAATTTTGCTAAAAACGGCTAAAAGTAGTAAATTATCCCAGCTCCCCTATAAGCAGAATGTAGACTTCTTCCATTTATACCTAAGTAGAG
Organism: Penicilliopsis zonata CBS 506.65; assembly: GCF_001890105.1. Classification (NCBI taxonomy): domain Eukaryota; kingdom Fungi; phylum Ascomycota; class Eurotiomycetes; order Eurotiales; family Aspergillaceae; genus Penicilliopsis; species Penicilliopsis zonata. The sequence goes on from NW_019208935.1 coordinate 172,580, forward strand.
AATAGCCTGGAGTAGAACAAGAAGGGTATATTACTAAATTATTCAATAAGGGCCTGACTATAGGGAAAAACATTTAAGAGTCGGATGTCTACAATCCTGCATGGTAAAGAGATATATGGCTCCTTAGTTGATGCCAATTTTTGAAGCCTCCAGGACAAGAAGCACATCTAAATACAGATCCATGAGTGTCCAAGTGCTTCTTCAAATTGCGTTTCCAAACCATAGCAGCACACCAAGGACACTTCACCCTCATAGAAGTACACCGTATACATCTCGTAGAAGACGGCCGCAAATCCCACAGCCTGGATAAAACTATCTGCAAGATCAATCACTGATGGAGGCAATGTTAGCGCCCGCAAAGCATCTTCCACAGGCTACCCGTTGCGAACCCAATAGTCCGAGATCAGGTGAGTGGGCGGCTTACGCAAAGCTAGCTAGATAACTCGCATGAAAGCAAGACAAGTTGGTGTACCAAGAGGAATATAAATATTTGCATCTTTTCTTTCATTGAAGCTGGAAGCCGGCCGAGTATCATACTACTTCTCTTTGATCTCTCTGAGGATTTAACAGAAGTTGGCTTATTGAAAATCAGAGTCATCCGAACGTAAGCCTTTGCGCTTTCAAAATGGCTACACAAACGATTCGATTTTTAACAGTCTCCCAAATTCAACGACTTCATGCAAGATTTGTCATTCCCAATGCCGTTCCAGCCCAGCCAAGCCTGCTAGAGTCTGTAGTCTATTTGCCAATGAACATGAAACATTATGCAAAAGAGGATGATGTTTTTCAGCTTGCTGCGAACCTTGCTGAGAAAATAATGAAAAACCATGCCTTTCAGGATGGGAACAAACGCACCGCCTTACTGGCCGCTGATATGTTCTTGAAGATCAACGGCTACTACCTTTAAAAAGTGCCATTCGCGGACGATCCACACAATGAGGGGCTAGCAAATGCTTATGTCGCCATTATTACCAACCAATGGACTGCTGAACAGTTAGGAAACTATTATAAGTCTGTAGCAGCACCTCTTGTTCCGGCGACTGCAGAAGTCATGGAATATAGAAGTTCAGCTACCAAGTACTAGTCTCATACTCTCCATCGGCATCTTTGAGGCTTTGGATGGCTTCTGTGTGGTGTTCTGATTGCAGGATCCTGTTCAGATGAGGTTTATAGTCACAAAGTATTTGATTTTGCATATTGATTGTGTATCTTATATATTTTTAGTTATCTTTACTTTAAATAGAAGGGAAGGAGGCCTATATAATAGAAGTCTTTATTAGTTTAGTACTTACTCCTACCACTTTATTAACTATTATATTATCTAATTAAGACTGCATTACATTCACCATGCTTTCCTTTAATATGCATATTAATTGCTAATTAAATAAAGCACATTTTAAAGGCAATTATTACTATTACCCTTTCTCTGGGTTCTTGTCGTACAGTCGCAATCCCTCTTCACAGTCATATATTAAACAATTCCTGCTATTGCTACAGAGAAAAACAGCCCTGAAATCACATATCCTTCAGTTGGTGGAGTACGCTGGCCAGGCTCCGTCCAGTAACACTTGCCTTCTCGGCAAAATTTGCTAGATAGATAGCATGGATCAGTATCCATAAGACGGGAAGGACTGGACTAGTTTGTACCATCATCTGTTCCATCTAGAACTATCTCGTACATCTTTCCGCTCAGATACAAGGTTGCAGGGCTTGTATTTGACTTTGTGGGGTGAGGAATCTGGCTTGGGACATAGAGGCGGGGATAACTGGATGATTCTAGCAATAAAAACGTACTGTTAGCATCGGCTGTACTAAACAATCATACAATGACAACTTACTGAACCCAAAGTGTTGCGAATCATGGAAATATGTAAGTTTACATCTATCTTCAGCACTTGCTGCAGAAGCAGCTGTACAGGGACTGGCAGCACGGAGTGCACTACTGACCCCTTGATCAATCAAAACATAAGTCTCTCCCGGGTTGCCAATAATAACGGGCACTTTGTTAGTAATCAGATGTCCTTTCACGTCATGGGTGATGAAATCTGTTGTGACTCGATGAAAATGTCGCGCGAATCGTGCGCCTCCGGTGATATGAAAGGATGTCAAGGGTCGAGAAGCGCGGCGAAACATATGGGATCGAACTAATTGAAGACTCAAGTCCATGAAGGGCCAAAGCTTCGTATTTGAGACGTATTATGAGCTCTCTCGGTTGCAGAATGCGTATGCGCGATAGGGGTTGATGACAGACTCAACCTGGAGCGTGCTCTGAGTTACCCATTCCGAAGGAACGGGATCTCAGAGCGGATAAATATATCCGCATGTCGTTACTGTAAGGAAATCCCTAGCTTTCAGGTCAACTCAAAAACAGTTCAGGTGAAACTGTTTTTCCGTTCAGGCCACAGGCTCAGATAGATCGTCGGATATACTATCTTCCGAGCTGCCCCAAACAGGCTTAACGCCTTGCAAGGGTTAGCAGGAGTCATTGCCGTGTCACCGAGTGGTGCCTCGCGACCGAACACCTCGTTAGCCTTCCGATCACTTAATGTTCAGGTATCCATTAATTTAAGCATACGCGCGCGAAATCTCAGTTGTACATATATATAGATGAACGCTAATGGAAGAAGAGAGGATATAGTTAGGGCTTCCAAGGAACCAGAAACTCTTTTGTACCCTTCCGGGACCTCAGGGCTTGGAAATCTAGCCAAATAATATAATTTATTTAGGAAGGGCAACCCCAGTCCAGGAAGGGTTGGCGCCAGTTCAATCTCATTCATACATAAGAAGGAAAGGTGGTGTGAATGTGCATATAAACCTTAAATAAATCTTATAATATCTAATTATTTACTGCCAGGCAAATAGGCGTTGGGCAAAGAACTAGTCTAGAGCACAATAATAAATATTATAAACCCTTATATATTAGTGAGAGGCTAGGTTTACTACCTATTTTTATTTACTTATTAAATACTTTCACCATGTCATCTCTACCTAATTATTAGAAACTGAATTTCCCCCTGGCGGCAAATAAATAGATAGGAAGTACCCTTTACTGCGCAATATGAGGCACTCCCCTAGTTTCTTGGCGCACAGTATCTCCTGCCAATGGGTTATTGGCAGGTATGAAAGGTCTGAGGGCAAAGCTGTAAGGCCGGCACTGACGCCGCCCTATAAGCCAGCTGACTAAGTATACCATGCAACTGTTAGTCAACATTAGGCATTAGTTAGACACCTATTAAGTACCCTACTTAAAGTTAAGATATATATTATTCTCTTTAGATAAAATAGAATTTTAAGCACTTTATCTTATTCTTTTATTAAATTTATTATAGACTCCTTATATCTTTAGATCTTATTATTATCTAGTTATATTAATATTTTACTTATCTACCTTTAATAGTATAAGATTACTACTTATAATTTAAAGTACTTCTTTTATATATTAGATTAAAGTAACCTTAATTTAATATAAAAATTCTAAGGCTATAAGAGACCTATACTTAAAAATAACTTAAAATAAATAATATATTAGTAATAAGCTATTATCTTAAGAATATTAAATTAATTATTAAGGATATTTAACTATTCTTAAGTAACCTCTAGTATTAAGGTATCTATAACTAATTAATTAAATACTAATATAAATAAACTAATTTATACTATAGAGGGGCCTAAAGTACCTCTTAATATCTTAATAAATTAAATAAAGGAATAGTTAATTTAAGAATTTCTTAAAGATTTATCTAATAATCTACTAACTCTCCCTAGACTTATAACTAATTAGAAGTATTAAGATACTATACTCTAGCTAGCTCTTATAAATAATAAAGTACTATAATAAATATTATATATTATTAAATAATATTTATTAATAGAGGCTATTAAATATTTAAAGCCTAAATTCTATATAAATAAATCTATAAAGAAGCTTTATCTTTAGAAATATAATTTTTTAGCCTATATAGAAGCTAAATTATCCTCTTTTTAAAAAGAAGAGGATAGAATATAGTATATTAAAGATTAACTTTAAAATAATATAAAAATAAAATAACTAAGGTGCTATAACTTAGAATTATAGACTTTAATTAGACTATTTAACTTCCTATATTAATAATATAAGAGAGACTATAATAAAGGATTAATTATCTTTAATAAACTTTAAAACTTATAATAAAAGTAGAATTAAAGTATTATAAATTTTTTTAGTAACTAGAAGAATATTATATAAATATCTATTATAAGTTAAGTAATTACTAAGAATCTTATTTAAAACTAATTCTTTATATATATAATTAAATTAAAGCTATATAAAGAGATTATTAAGAATTTAATTATTTTTTATAATATTAACTTTATTATAAGCTTTCTCTTAACTATTAAATTTAAGAAGTATATACTAAAGGATTTAAAATAAAGTAATTTATAAAGAGTAGAATTATCTATTTATAAAGCTACTAATTATAATTTATTAATAATTATAATATTAATACTTAATAAAGGCACTAGTAACTAGTATAAAAAGTCTTAAAAAAGAGAGAGAGATAAGGATACTATAAAGAATATAAAAAGATAATATTCTTCTTAATAACTCTTATTAAAGGAATATAAGTAATAAATAAAAGAAAAATACTACTTTATTTATAATAAGACTAGATATATTTCTCTAAACTACCTTAAAAAGGAGAAGAAGATAGGTTAAAGAAAGAATAATATTAAAAAAATAATTAATAATCTTAATATTATTATAATAAAATAAGAACTCCTTAATATACTAGTTTTAGCCTATATATAAAGAGATAACTCTAATTAATCACTCTTTATTATAGCTAATATTTAGATTACTCTTAAAATTAGGTGTATTAAAATAAAGATACTATTAAATAATAGTATTTAAGAAGACTTTATTTTTTATTACTTTTTATTTATTAATAACTTAAGTCCTATATATAAATACCTAGGATCTATTAAGTTTATTAATAGCTAGACTATCTTTTACTTTAGTTTATTCTCTTTAATAACTTTTATTTAAGATATCTAAAGATAAGTAGAGTAATATAATATCCTTTATAATATTATTAATATATAGAAATATAACCTTATACTAAAATAAATATAGTTAGTATATATTAACTTATATATTAATTTTATTACCTTAATCTAATATTATTTTAAATAATTTATTAAATAAATTAAGATTAACTCTATAAACTATTTTATTAAGCTCTCTTATAATAAAACTATTTACTTCTTATTTATAGACCTTATTTTAGATTTTATAGGGGCCTTTAGTCTATCTAAAGTTTATTAGGCCTATAAGAGTATCTTCTTTAAATATAAGATAAGACTCCTTTTTATAGAAACTATAAAATATAAGATTAAACTTATAAGTAATAAGCTGCCCCTCTAGGGGGCTATATATAACTTATTAGCCCCTAAACTAAAGATACTTTATAAGTATCTTTAAGAAAAGATATAATAAGGCTAGATTTAGCCCTTAATAAGCTCTATTAATATACTTATTCTTTTTATTAAAAAATTAAATAATATATTATAATTATATATTAACTATAAGGCTCTTAATATAATTATTAAAAAAGACTATTACCTCCTATTATATATTAATAAGCTAATAGATTAAGTAATAAGTATAAAATTCTTTATTAAGCTTAACCTATATAATACTTATTATTAAATCTATATTTATAAAGATAATAAATAGAAGACTTTTTTTTATACTTATTATAATTAATATAAATATTTAGTAATATCTTTTAGACTTATTAATATACTAGCTATTTTTTAATCTTATATTAATAAAGCTATATATAGAATCTTAGATATTTTTTATATAATTTACCTAGATAATATCCTTATCTTTTTAGAATTAGAAGAGGAATATATTAACTATATTAATTAAGTATTATATTAATTATATATTTATAATCTATATATTAAGTTATTTAAGTATAAATTCTATAAATTAGAGCTAAAATTCCTTAGCTTTATTATAGATTAAGATAACTTTAAAATAGACTTAGCTTATATTAATATTATTAAGAAATAACCTAAACTATAAATATTCTATAACTTATAAGTCTTCTTAGGGTTTATAGGATACTTTTATTAGTTTATAGATTAATATTTTAACCTAATAACACCCCTTATTAATATTACTTAAGGAATAAAGAAGAGGAAGCTAATATAAGCTTTTATATTAATATTTATTATAAAAGAGACTTTTAATAAGCTTAAAGAAGCCTTTATAAATCTATTTATTTTAACTTATTTTAACTTAAAATAAGAACTATATCTAGTAATTAATATATTTAGGTTTATAATTACTATAATTTTATTATAACTAGAAGATACTAAAGGAAAACTTAAGATAAGAATAAATATATAATATTCTATAGCTTTTTACTCTTAAAAGCTAAATAATATTAAATAATAATATAATACTTATAATTAAGAGCTTCTAGCTATTATTAAGATATTTAAGACTTAATATTACTATCTTAAAGGCTCTAAGTATTCTATATAAATATAAATTAATTATATTAATTTAAGATACTTCTTTATTATAAAGATATTAACTATATACTAGGTATATTAAGTAGAATTATTAGCTTTATATAACTTTTATATTAAATATAAGCTAAGGAAGATAAATCTAATAAATACCTTATTATACTATTGTGATATTGATGGGGCTATATATATCACTTAACTAAATATACTGCTAGAAAGCAGTATATTAAATGCCTTTTTAGTTGAGTGGTTAAGTACTTGGCTAAGAATTTCTTATTATACTGCTTTCTAAGCCAGAACTATTAAAGCATACCCTATATTTAAAACCGGGCAAGGTCAATTTGCCTAATTTTAAATTAATTATTATCTATTAATTAGGGGCTTACTAAAAGTTATATAAGATATCTAAAAGAGATATAGGGTTATATGATTCCAGGAATTAGTAAGCCAATACCTAGGGCACTATATATAGATTAACTCCTATTTAATAAACCCTATTATATCCTAGGGTTAAGAAGACATCACTCCTAGAAAGAAACCACCTCTAGACTTTAAGAAAAAACTATAAGGTCATAGTTAAGTCTAAGTGGGGGAGGATATGATATTAATAGGGCTATATATATTACTTAACTAAATATACTACTAAAAAGCAGTATATTAAATGCCTTTTTAGTTAAGTAGTTAAGTACTTAGCTAAGAATTTCTTATTAGATATAATATTATAAGTAAGTGATATTAAGAACTTTTATATAGCTATAAGTAAGATTACCTTAGCAGAACACTAAGGTGCCTACTCACTAATAATATAAGATCTCTTAACTCTAATAGAGTAGTTATATAGAGTTTTTACTTTATATTAAGGATTAATTAATTTTATAAAGTTTTATTACTATTAGATTACTTAGCTTTTAATAAGCTAAGGGAAGGTATATAGATATCTTCTCTCTAATCTATAATAGTAATAGAATAAAGATTTTTCTAGTGAAGTTAGCTTTTAAATATTATATTTAATAGTATATTATATTAGGGGTTAGCCCCTATATTAATCTTAATAGACTATTATACTATAAATAATATTTAAGGATTAATAGGATTTAAAAGCTAGATAAAAGGGATAAAAGATCCCTTAAGTAAAAAAAAAAATTATTAAGTATCTTTATTAAAGAAACTAAATAAATAAAAGACCTAATCTTTTACTATAAATTAATAATAAACTTTATTAATAATATATAGAACTACTTATTACTTAAGGTATTTAAAATCCTCTTAATAATTATAATTATTAAAGTAGATAAAATAAATATTTACCCTCTTTTAAGATGTCTAGAGTAAATATTTTAAAATAAAAAAGACTAAATAAACTATTTAGTCTAGAAATTAAAGACTACTTATATATAGATAGCCTAGCTCTAAAATAATCTTTATTAGATAACTATTAGATAGTTAGGCCCTTAGAATAGCCTTTAAGTAGCCACTATTAAAACTAGCTACTAAAAGTTAATTAATAATCTTATTAATTAAGGTAGATACTCTTATTAAAAGATCTTAGAACTTAATTAAATCCCTAAATATATAAGTAAGTATTAAGATAAGGGCGCCTAAAAATAGCTATAATAAGTAAATAAATACTTCTAGAATAAAGAAGTCCTATATAAGAAATTTATAACTAATAAGAAAAAGGTCTTAATAATAAAATAAAAGCTTAATAATAAAATATATAAGTAATAAAGATATTTATAAAGCTTTATTAATAATAAGCTCTATACCCCTATTAAGATTATAATAGAATTTAAGAAATAAATTATTAATAACTATATTAAATATCTTAATAAGGAATACTATTAGGAGGTATATAAGAACCTCACCTAAAAAAAATAACTTATTTAAGTATATACCTATAAATTAGTAGAGATTATAAACTAAATTAATCCTTTATTAATAGAAAATATACTTATTTAATAATTTATTATAAATAGTTAAAAATAATTTTAAGAGTAGTAAGTATATAAATCTAATAAATTAATTATTTTAATTAAGGTTATTATAAAATTTACTCTTTATAAAAAAGGAGCTATTATTATATAATATATCTATAAGCTAATAAAAGTATTAAATACTATAGATATTAATATCTTAAGATAATTATATATTTTACCTAAAAGACCTACTTTTATAAACTAATATATTCTATATCTTTAATAATCTCTTACCTATATAAAGGGGCTCTACTTTATATATAAAAAACCTAAATATTATATAAAGGATTATTAACTAAATAAAGTCTTAATAATCACCTTTATAATAAAGGCCCTAAAGGAGGAAAATAAAGTTAACTACTAAAACTAAAAATACTAATAATATAAATACTTAAGGTTTTTATAATCTTTAATATTAATCTCTTTAATATCTTAGACTCTTAAAGGGTACTACCTCTATAAAGAAAATAAAAACTAAAAACCTAAATAATATTAATATAAATTAATACCCTAAATAGAGGGCTACTAATTTTTAGAGGAGAAGTTAATATAGAAGAATAAAAAAAAAAAGGTTAAATATATAATTAATAATAAAGTATTTAATAACTTTATAAGTAGTAAAATATTTTAAAAACTTATTTATACCTTACTTTAATAAAGTAATAAAGATATATATCTAAATATAATACTATTAAATAATAATTATATCTTAATTATATACTAAGTATATCTCTTACTATATTTTAGTAGATAAATAAGGATAACCCTTATCTAGATTATTAATAATCTTAAATATAATATTATCTTAGAATAGATATAGTTAAAGGCTACTAATCTTATTATTAAATAGTTAAAATTAAGGATAGTCCTCTAGAATTATTAAGATAAATAATTCTCTATATTTTTAAAGAATATTAAATAATAGGTTATAATTATACTATATATTAATATAATTTTAATATAATATATATTATATATATTATATAAGATAAACTTAAAAGATGTCTTTTATTTTTTTTAATAAATTATTAAGCTTATAAATAGATATAAGCTATATATAAACCTTAAGATAAAGATAATTCTCTAAAAATATAATATCTTTTATTAAGAACTTATAGTAGCCCTTCTACTTAAATAAAATATTATATATAATATTAATATAAATAATATTATACTTATTAATATTAGCCCTTTTCCTCTTTTATAAGAAAAACTTAAGGAATTAATTTAATAATTAGAGGACTTAAAATAAAAGAGGCTTATTTAACTCTTTATTAGCCTTTAAGACTTTTTAGTAGTATTTATTTATAAAATAATAAAAGAATAATAAATATATATTAACTATTAAATACTAAATAATTTAATAGTTAAGAATAATTATTTACTACCCTAGATTTAAGAGTTATTAGATATATTAAGTAGAAGCTAGATAATATTAAAGATTAACCTTTTATTAAGATATTAATAAGTATAAATAAAAAGTAGCTTAATTAAGAAAATAATATTTAATATAATATTTAATAAATTTAAATTCTTAACTATATTATTTAGTCTCTATAATATACTAGTAATATTCTAAATAATAATAAATTATATCTTAAGGAAGTATATTAGCTACTTTATAATAATATATCTTAATAATATTTTTATCTTCTTTAAGAATATTAATAAATACTATTAATATCTTAATCTAGTCCTTATTATCTTAAAAGAATATTAACTATATACTAAGGTATTAAAATATAAGTTTATTATAGAGAAACTAGAGTTTTATAGATATATTATTAAAAAAGATTAAATATTATTTATATTTAAAAAAGTTAAAGTAGTATTAAACTAGCTAAGGCCCTAGAATATCTATAAGGTTTACTAATTCTTAAGATTAGCTACTTATTACTAATAATTTATATAAGGGTTTATATATATTATTATATCTTTATATAATCTACTAAAGAAATTAAATACTAAATTATATATAAAAAAGTTTTAATCTATTATATAGATTATATTATATAAAGCTATCTTTTAAGTAGTAAAGAAAACTTTAATAATTATCCTAATATTTTATCTACTAAATTATAAGAAAAAGTTCTATATTAAGATAAATACCTTTAAATAAGCTATTAATATAATTCTTTTATAAATAATAAAAGATAATATTAATTATCTTATTATATTTAATAAATAAAAGCTATCTTTAATAGAGTAAAACTACTTAATATAAAAGAAAAAGCTACTTATAATAAAAGAGGTACTATAAATTTAGGACTATTATATTAAAAATAATATTATTATAACTATTATTATAAATTATAAGAGCTTATAATATTTATTAATAATAAAGATATACTTTAAGAGACTTATATAATAAATTAATAAATTTAATAAATATAATTTAAAGATTTATTATTA